>NC_056733.1:1447450479-1447467733 GCF_019279795.1 Protopterus annectens
AGCTGCCTCTCTAAAGCTAAAAACAGCATCAATGGGACCAGATGGTGTCCCCGGCTGTGTGCTGCACAAACTCAACGAGGAACTAAACCCGATATAAGGCAGCTGTTTAATCTTAGCCTTACCACAGGATACGTGCCCAAGGAGTGGCGTGACGGCAACTGTGGTCCCACTCCACAAAGGTGGTACGGACCCTGAAATTACCGCCCCATAAGCTTAACAAGCCTGGTCTGCAAAGCTATGGAGAGGATCATAATGGAACTCATAAACAAAGACATAGGGACTTGCAGACATTGGACCCGACCCAGTTTGGCTTTGTCAAGGGCAGATCATGCCTTTTGAACTGGTCGACTTCTTCAAACAGTCACCAAGGCCATTGATGAGGGAAAGGCAGTCCATACAGCCTACCTTGACCTTGCAAAGCTCACACCCCACTCGGTATTATAGAGAAACTTACCAGCAAAAAACCCATAGGTCACAAGATGGGTTGCAAACTGGCTAAAGGACAGAACCCACAGGGTTAGAGCTGCTGGCCATGTCAGACTCCAAGCCAGTCACAAGTGGGGTCCCACAGGGCTCAGTCCTTGGCCCCTGTTGTTCGGCATCTACTTCTCAGAAGTACAGGCAAACATAGGAGGACTATGGCTGACAAAGTTTGCAGATGACTGCAAACTGGGCCATAGTGGAAAGTACATCGGACACAGATATCCTTCAGAGGGGTCTCAATGAAACTGATAACTGGTGCCAGAGCCATGGCCTGAAGTTAAATGCCAAAAATGTATAGTCATACCTCTTCGGGAAAACAAGGTAACCCCAAGCTACCATATAGGTGGCAATCCATTAAGCACAGAAGAGGTTATCAGGGACCTGGGGACCCAGGTTGACAGTGGCCTTTCTTTGACACTCACATTGCTAAAGTGGTTAGAAAGACCTTCACATTGCCCACCTGATCATGAAGGATTCACATCCAGATCAAGTGAGGTCATTGTTCCCTGTACTTTCACTTATCAGGCCAATGATCGAGTACAATGCCCCATTCGGGATGTATCTCACCCGACACCTGCAGCAATTGGAGAGACCCCAAAAGTTCCTCACCAAAAGGATAAAGGGACTCCAAAATCTGTCATATGCTGCCAGACTGAAGAAACTCCAGCTCTAGTCAGTCGTGATACCACCTGCTCAGAGGTGACCAGCCTGACATACAAGGCCATGTCCAACCCGAATTAATGGACATGCTCCACCTCAAAAATCCAAATCTACCAGATCCACTAGAGCAAGCACTTAAACCTTAGCACGGATATAAATAGGACATGCTGGAGGGATAGATTTGTCCCAGAGACTCCCTATGCTGTGGAATAAAATCCCAGTCCATGTGAGGCAGAGCACTCGTTGGCTCTGTTCAAGAGAAGTCTTGACTGGTGGATGGGAGATCATTTACCCTGAATGATCTCTGTGTCACTGCTGGACAGAGGCACAACAAACTAATGGGCACAGTATTTTTAACATAAGGTGGCGTAAGCCACAAAACTTTGGGCTAGGCTTATAAATGCCTTAGGGCAGATAGCCTAGTATAAACCTATGAACCTAGGAACCACTGCCATGCACTTGATAAAAACCTGGGGCTATGGAAGAGCACAAAGACAGTGCTCTGTAGTGATAATGACTAGCTCCCAGCTGAAATCGTAAATAGCTTCTGGATTGTCTGTTCATTTTTATGTGATAGTATGCATCCTGAAGGTCTATTGAGCACATCCAATCATCCTTGCCCAGAAAGGGCAGAATGGACTGAACTGTGACCATCAGAAATGTTGTGTATCAAACTGAATTTTTCAAGTCACTGAGCTACAAAATTGGTCTCCAGTACCTGTTTTTCTTTGGCACTAAAAGTAATCTTGAGTAAGTTCTAGATTCATTGTGGTCAGGTGGGACCTCTGGAATGACTCTTTTTTTCTACCAGCTTTTGTATTTCTAGTGCTACTGCTTTCCTCTGACTGGGTGAAACATCGAGAATTTTGCATACAGGTGCAGGAGGTAGGGCAAATGGAATTATATAATCTTTGGAAATGAAATAATCTTCTTCATCCATGTCTGTTGTGTTATTTCTAGCCAGGCTCTGTGGTACAGGTATATTCAATCCCCAATTGCCTCCAGAGGGTGACAATCATGCCTCCTTTCAAAAGCACTTATAGGGTCTATCATAGTAAGAATTTCTGGAGTTTTGATTCTGCGGTCATCCACTGATATATGAGAATCATTGCCCATTTGGGTTCCGCCCACTGCTCCTGGGTTAACTATCTGTAAGCGACTCTTTTGATCAACTTGTTGATTCCTAGAAAAGGATTTTTGATGGTTTGAAAAATGTACATCCACTGCACAAAGCGTGTTTCCATCTTTCTCACACTTGGAGAGTGTGGCCTTCATTTTTGGGCAAAACAACAAACTGCCATGAAAAGGTACATTTGTGAAGAACTGCAAAGTATAACTTATGCCAGTGTAACCAGCTGAAGTATGATTAAGAACCATTTGTCATTTGTATAAAGAATTCTATACCATTTGTATAAATAAAAAAAGTCTCTGAATTTGTTTTAGAAAATGTATTAGAACTGTATGTCACTTGAATAACAAACTGAATTTCATAGGTGCTTTTATCTCAAATGTATTTGTAAAATTGTTTGTGCTAAGATATTGTATCTACAGTGGGTCCTGCTGGACAAAGTAGGAAAGTACATGTCAGACTGCATGCTTGTATGTTAATAGAGGTCTCTGGAAAAAAATAGTTAAACAGCTAATTTTCTTGTTTTTATGGGTTTAAGACATACCAAGGAAATGCCAGTGACCCATTAAGTAATTAAAATATTATCCCTTTGTTCTGAAAAGAAATGGAGATGATATCTATAGTCTTTTTCTCTGTGAATCTGTATTGACTTTCCAGCAGCTGCATCAGAGCAGCAGGACTTCATCCTGCGTTGCATTTCGGAGAGAAATATTTGTGAGAATCTGAGGTCAGGTGACCAGATGTGGGAGATTGTCTTACTGAAGAAAAAAAAAATAAATATTCAGCTATCTGCTCGCTGATATTATTCTCTTTGTCCTTTTTCTGCTTGTGGAGCTGACACCCAGGATCTGCCTTGCTCTACTATGTACAAACAGGGAACAGTTTCTCTTGAGAACTGCTAAGAATACAGCAAGTTGTTAGTTCAGATTAGTGTTTTTCTTTTATTATTTTAATATTCCCTGTGAAGAGATCTCTGTACTGTATATTGTGGATATATTTTTCATAATTTTTATGTATCTGTATTATTATTATTAAATATATTTAAACCTTTTATTGTGGATGTTCTTTTAGAAAAGTATTTAATTTTTGAGAGTACCTGTACTTATTTGATTAGTGTCTCCATGTGGGCCATCTCTGAAAGTATTGGCTGTTTTTGCCTAACTACTTCTATTTGTATTAGTAATATTTTGCAAGGTATTAATTGCCTACCCCTTGTAAGGCCTTACAGTAGCTGATTAATAGCTGACTGGTGGCAGTGGATTTAACTACCTTATGGTCTGGGTACCAAAGGAGCACTGATAGTGATCTGTGCCAGCCTTTCCCTGGTGTGTATGTGTGTGTGAAAAACCAAATCTCAAAGTGTGTGTGTCAGCTACTTGGATCAGAGGCACGGAGCACTAGTTTCACAGGGAGGGTGCTGGAGGACTTGGCTTGGTCACTCATCTGAAGACTTGACCCTGTTTCTGTGTTAGTAGGGAGCCTTAATGGGGTGTTGGAGGGAGACAGATAATAAGAGTTCCAGACCCCGGGCTAACTGTGTACCCTGTTGCCATTTAAGGGAAATTGTGCTTGATGCAGAGAGGTCTGCATCTGTAAATACTGTGTGTATCTATCTTTCCCAAAGTGTACATGCCCACACTAGTGTCAGTAGAGAGCATTGAGACTCCTTGGTCTCTAGCCCAGAAGAGGGGCATCACAGCATCGATGAAGGAAGATTTGAAGGGCTTCGCAAAATCACACAATCACATCCAAGCTTGCCTCCTGATAGAATGCATGAACCTGCTGCCTTTGAAGCAGCTTCAGGTGTATGCAACAGAAGCCCCATGGAAAAATTAGAACCAGAGTGAAGAGTAGCCAACTGTGAAGCCACAGAAAGTTGAGCCTCAGCAGTAGTGGTCCAGGCAAGGGATTTTGAAATTCCTTGATCAAGTGCATTTGTAGTCCTGTAAAGTGTGGCAAATACTTCAGCAACCAAAGGGCAAAGCTCGCTGAACCATACACATGCTTCCCAAATCTGTCCAATGCCCTGGACTTCAGTTAGGGGTGATGGACAGAGGAAATCTGCTCAACAAGTTCCTTCTTGGTGGCTGCCACCATAAGCATAGCATGTACAGGCATGTCTTTACTACAGAATTCCCTACCTACCAGTGAAGGCAGAATCTGGAATGGACTCTTGGGGATTTGCTCAAATGAGTCACGTTCCTGCCACACCTGCCTGTAGGTCAAGTCAATCAGCTCATCATCGGGTGACTAATCCAGGAGGTAGACGGGCCAGCTCCAAAGTCCTCTAGGAATACTGATTCTTGGGAAGGATTTGCACAATACCAACTACCATTCTGGTCAAGGTTTCAAGAATGTCTACAAATGAAATATGTTCAGGAGCTGATTGTTTGAACCCTTCCTCCTTTTTGAAATCAGAATCTTTGGTGACTAACTCCGAAGGGGAGCCCAAGTGCCTACTTTAGTACTTCTTCTTCCTAGGGACTTCCTCAAAGGGATGCTCCAGTGAAGTATCAGAAGAGACAGTGAAACCCTGTTGGGTGGTCTTGAGAGTTTGGGCTGGCCGTCCCTGTGGTGTAGAATGATGTCACTCTAGGTGCAGGGACATCTGGGATCCAGAAAGAATATCTGAGAGGGTTAGGATCCTACTGCTCTGCTAAAGCAGAGAAAACCCTCCACCACTGGAAAGGAAGACAACAGAGCCAAGAAGCCGGCCGCTGGCCTACCCGAAGCAGACGTGGGAGCCTAGCTGTCCATTGGCAAACCTCTGAGAGGTATAGAAGGCTTTGAAAACTTCAGAGTCAACTCCAACACCTCAGATCCAGCAGGAGTGCTTCAGCTCCAAGAGTCATCTGGCTCCATAGACATCTCACAACCTTATCTTGCCAGTGGTGGGATGTGAACTCACTTCTCCAGAAAGACTGTAGACTTAATACAGTGCCTTAGACTACTCAGCCACACTCTCTCCTTTGTTTGAGCTGGTGCAGGCAGAGATATCTTTGGATCCACAGATAAAGCCATCCTCAGATCCCAACCAGATGGACCCAGAAGACTGGGATCCTGGGGCTGTGAAAGGATGGGTTGGATCAGAGAAGGAGTTATTATTGGTGGAGTGACAGAAGGCTGGACTTCCTTAACCATGGTGGTGGGATCCAGGATAACTCCCATATGAATCTGCATGGTGAGAAATCTCATCATCATCCTGTCCACATCAGCTTCACTTAGATTTCTGGAAGACTGAGAGGATGCCAAGGAAGGGATTTTGACTGTCAGAAATTTAGAAATGGAGATTGAACTGTAGACAGTACTGGGTCTACAGTGGGAGAGTATGTTGTCCTAGCTAAAGATGCAGATCCCAAGGTACTCAGAGCCAAAGAAGGGGCTGTGGGATCTCGCACCTAAATTGTTGTGGAAGTTTTTGGATCTAAATTCTGCTTTTTCTTAGGAGGCTCCAAAAAAGAAGAAGGAGTTGAAGACCCTGACAGTTTGGGAGATTTTAAAACAGACTCCTTAGTTTTTGATTTGGGGGGTGGAGGTCCAGAAATGTCCTCAGTAAAGGGTGTTGAAAGCAACCCTTTCAGAATGAGTTTATTTTTATAGTCAGTAATAGTCCGAGAATTAGAATTTTATCTGATAAAGGCAACTTGTGCACACATATTTTGAACCCCAAATGACATTTTTTCTGACATTATGAGTGCTGTAAAGAATTTTACAGAGAAGAAGAGAAAAGGAAGCTTGTAATCTGATGTTGTCAAGCTTCATTTTATCCTGGAGACTTGGGTTCTGTTCTGAACTTCAGAACTGACTTAACCATTACTACAGCTCATGAACACCAAAAAAATCTCGAGCCAGATACTACCTATGATGCTGCTCTCTCTATGTTACCCCAGATCTCGTTTACCACAGATGCGTCTTCTCCTTCATCATCTTCCTCTTTTTCAAGGACAGAAATATCAAAAAAGTGGAGTCATTCATTGCTGACTTCTCCACTGGCAGCAACCGATAAGATACTTAAGTCCTCGGTTACCTGCAGCTCTGCGGAACTGATTGGGGCCTAAAAGGATACTTCAGTACCGACTTCAGCACAGATAGTTTCTTCTGTTCCGGTGTTGAAGTTATTGGCACAGGCATTAGAAACAGGATTTGTTATTTCAGTGCTGTCTTCCGTTTCAGCTCTGTTGGCTTTGGCACCAACTGAATGCACCTTTTTATACTGGCCTAAGACCAGATATTCACCATCAGTAGACCCTTTCTCAGACAGACTACCTAGTCCATTTTTGGAAAGAAAAAATGTCCCTCAACCCAGTCTGTTTGCTCCACCAAACTGACAGAGCTGAATGTGTTGAGATTGGTGGATCAGCTCCTCCTGGCAAGAGGGATTCCAGGCATGTGCCTGGTTCCAGCTCCTTCAGGTGCCAGAACACTTTCTTCCTCGACCCCTACTACTGCTCCTCCTCTGACCTCCAATGAGGCTTTAGATATTCCAGCTACGACCTTCCCTGTGCTGACTGTTTCAGTGCCAGTGAGATTCCTATCTCTGATACTGATTTGCCCCTGGGTTCTTTGGCACCTTGGGATTCTGGAGACCTCTCGGGTCGTAAGTATGCTGTTGTTTCTGGGGGGCAGGATTCCAGTCCAGTTTTTTCAGAGCCATCTCTGCACCTTGGGGCCTCAGCACATATTAGCTTGACACTGGCTTTGGCCTTGGGGAGGTTTCTTCAGAGCAGGGTGGAACCACGGTGCCAAGGCAGTCCTTCTCTGTGTCTGTCTTCCTTCCTCTTTGGGGGGACCAGCTTTCCAGGTCATGGAGAGGGCCTTGTCCTCTGTGGGCATAGTCACCCCCTTCCCTTTCAGAGCAGCTCCCCAGTCCTTTCCCTCATCCAGAGCCCCAGCCAATCTTAACACCTGGACAGCAGGAGTTGAAGCTGCAAGGGTCTCCCATACCAGGGTTGTCCTGTTGTGATACCTCCCCAGATTGTCTCAGTGAGGAGGTTCCTCAGAAGATGAAGTATAAGAGGAAACACTTGGATTCCCTCAGGAATCTTTCACAGAGGAAACAGATTATGATTAAGGGGAGGGTTCCCCACAGTCACCCCTGGAGGACATTTAATTCTTGAAATCCTAAAGGAGAGGGGTGTCTGGACATCCCAACAACCCTCCTCAGATGAATTAGTGTACTTGCAAGCTTTCAGCACTCAACCACCTACCTGTTGGGTAACTCCACCTGCTGATGAGCTCATTAAGATGGTCTCGCAATAGGCAAGGAAGGCTCCTGATTCCATAGAACCCATCTCCAAGAGTCCAGACAAAATCTTAACTGTTCCCAAGAACCACCAGTTCTGGGCAGAGGGATTGTTGTTAGATGCCATGGTGGTATCGGCAGCTACAAAAAAGGAAGTGGCAGAGGAGAGTTCCACTATCCATCCTCCTAATAGAGTCTAGGATGTTGGCGAGATTTGGAAAGCAGATCTATGCTTTATTGACTTTTGCATTACGGTCCTTAAACTTTATGGCACACTTCAGCAGATTTCAAAGGGATCTGGTTAAGGACATATCAGATACCCTGGCAGGAGCCATGTCTGTGGGAGTCCAATATAATGCTGCTTTCCAGTTGGCCACCCTAGAGTCTATTACAAATTTGTTTATGAGGCTCATAGCACATGCAGCCAAATGGCTGACCAGGGCAGCGGGTTCAGGCATAGCCATAAGGAGACATGCCTGGATGTGCTTATATGATTTTGCTGAGCCATTCAAGTATTCATTCATCAATGCCCCCTTTGACGGCTCATTCCTTTTTGGCCCTAAAGTATGAGAGACCTTGTCCAGGTGTGAGAAGGATGGAAAGACCCTTACTGCTGTAGGTGTAGGCTTTTCTACTCCTCAGTTATCCTATTCTATGAATCAGAACAGTGGAAAAATGTAGTTTAAGAAATCCTAAGGACCTTTCCAGGACACATGTGGGAGCGGCTTCCCTGGGGAAGAGAGGGAAGCTTTAATGGAAGACACTGTCCACATGGTGGAGGAGGCCCACAAGACCAGGCAGGGTTCCAGGGACTCCTTTACTGGTAAATCTTATCAGCACTTCTGAAGGGAGGCCTGACTGCTGCCCTCTGAAGGCAGTCATGGGGCGTTTATCCTTGCACCAACAAGCCTGGCATCAGATAACTTTGGATGTTTGGGCACAAAGGATTATAACCAGAGGATACACTGTACCCTTCTCTTCCCCTCCCTGCAATTGCAAAAAGTTCCCCAACATTCCATCCAGTCAGAGGGAACCAGCAGTTTTAGAGCTTCAAAAACTGCTGGAAAAAAAGAGTCATCCAAGAGGTCCTGCCAGACCAGATAAAATCCAGGATTTACTCAAGATTCTTTTTAGTGACAGAAAAGACAGGGAACTGGAGACCACTTTTGCATCTAAGCATTTTGAACAACTGCATTCAACAGACAACTTCCAAATATACATGGTTCAGTCTATCCTCCCATTTCTAGGGAAAGAGGACCGGATGTGCTCGATACATCTCCAGGATGTGTATTAACACATAAAAATGAGCAAGCACTCTAGAAAATATCTTCACTTCCATCTGGGAGACAGTAATTTTCAGTTTAGAGCTCTTTCTTTTGGTCTCACCACAGCCCCAAGGGTGTTCACCAAATATATGGCAGTAGTAGCTGCTCACTTGAGACTGCAAGGATTACGGGTGTATCCATACTTAGATGACTGGCTCCTTACCACTCTTACCAGGCATCATACAGAACAAGCAAGGAGCTACATTCTCTGGTTTTGCTCCAATCTAGGGATTATGATCAACTATGAATAAACTCATCTGAATCTGACTCAGACATTAGAGTTCATAGGAGCAATATGGAACAACAACACTTGCATAACCTACCTTCCTACACAGAGACTATTGAAAATCAAAGCCCAAGTAAGGAAAACTGTCAAGAACAACAGGGTTCCCACGTGACTTGTTTTACAAGGCTTAGGTTCAGTAGCAGCAGTCATAGCTTTACTGCCCCAGCAAGATTTCACATTAGATTTTTACAGTGGCTTCTAGCATCTCAGTGGTCCATTTTGAATCAACCATGGTCAGATCAGGTTTTTATTAACAACCATTGCAAGAAAGACCTAGCTTGGTGGTGCCACTCAGAGGAAATTCTTTTGGGCTGTCCCTTTATTCCTTCTCAACCCCAAGCCATAGTGACCACGGACACCTCCCAGATGGGGTGTGGGGCATTATCTGGGCAAGGCCGTCCAAGGCACTTGGTCCCCCATGAGGCCAACTTGCATATCAGTGTCCAAGAGTTGAGAGCAGTGCTGTTAGCATTGCAAGCCTTTCAAACCATTCTCCCCTTTGGGACTATTGCAATACAAATAGACAATATGTCAGTGGTTCAATATGTCTGTGGTTTGGTACATCAACAAGCAGGGAGGAACCAAGTCTTACCCCTTATGTCAAGTTGCTCTCAGAATGAATAAAATAATTTTCACCTTTGAGGATAAGTTACAGTTGATAAAAATGGTTTTACTTCCTAAGATCCTATACGTAGCTCAACCTATTCTGATGCTTCCCAAGAAAAATCTTCTTAAGCAAATAAACACATTATTATTAAAATTTCTATGGTTTCCTAAAAGAAATAGAGTGGTTTTCTCACATCACATTAGACCATGGGAACAAAAAGGACTAAACGTTCTGGATATTGAATCTTACATAAAGGCTTTCATACTTAAAACTGTCTCAGACTGGATAAATTCCAATTACTTCTCTAATTGGAAATTGTTGCATTCTGTTATACTAACAATTGAAAATAGCTTATCAAAAAAATTCTCTGTAACAGACAAAGTTAATAAACTATGGTATTTACTAGGCATTAATATGCAATACAATACAACAAAAACTACTAAATTAAATTTGATCAATCTTCTTTTTAATGTATTCAGAAAGTTTGTTAATGTAAATATGGATAGAAAACTTTGGTTTGATCTATTAATTCCTTTTACCATTACAAAGAATTTTCCTGATAGGGTACATAGAGAAGTTCTCATATCCGGGGAACAAAGGAATTTTTTTTGGCTGGCAACAATGCATTAAAAATCTAAAGGTCTTAGATATTTAATATGTAAAGTCATCCTACGGAATATCATCACAAGACTGGTTAATACTGCAGAGCATTTTATCATATTCTCAGGATCTGTGTAGAATAATTAATAATTCTTCTTATAAGAATATTCTAAAATTCATAAACGGGCTGTTTGGAATCATTTACAATGATCAAAATATGAAGAATGCTATTGTAAATTTATATAGAGAGATAATAACCTATAAAACAATACCCAAAGCAATATACTGGCAACATATTACCAAAGGTTAGTCAATATATTTATCACCAGAAAACAAATCAAATTTTTTACTTTTTGTTCAACTCACATCCAATTCACAATATTGGAGAATATTCAATTAGAAA
Source organism: Protopterus annectens (assembly GCF_019279795.1). Classification (NCBI taxonomy): domain Eukaryota; kingdom Metazoa; phylum Chordata; order Ceratodontiformes; family Protopteridae; genus Protopterus; species Protopterus annectens. The sequence goes on from NC_056733.1 coordinate 1,447,461,215, forward strand.
TTTTTACATAGCACTTTTTTAATGCCTGATAAAATTACTAAAATTAGTTCCTCCAGAAATGGACTATGCTGGAGATGTCAGCAGACATTTAAAGCTGATTGGTATCATATATTTTATGACTGTACTGATATAAAGACTTTCTGGAGTAATACTAACAACTTCTTACAGGCTATATTTACAGAATCCTTTGTTTTATCTAAAGCTCTAATACTATTAAATGTAAATGAAGGTCTCCGATTGAATAAAATCAATTTATATTTGCTTTGGACAATATTGTCAATTGCCAGGAAATGCATAACAAAAAGATGGAATTCCAATACAGCACCTAAAATGGAAATCTCTACTGAACATTGATGGAGATTAAAATCAAAGAACTCAGAACGTATCCTAAGCCATTTGTTAATAACCCTTGGAAAAATGTTTTGCAATTGACTGACACTATGTAATTGGATCCGGTCTCTGATTTTTGTATATTTGAATTTATTAACTTTGTTTTTATTTGATTTTAATTTCTTTCACTTTTGTCAGGCTTAATGTAAATATTGTATAGAGTTATTTAATTGGATTAAAACATATAATACTAGGTGATTGATCTACAAATTATTTGAAAAGAAAAAACAGTTGAGTAATAAAAATATGTCCTCAGAATGTGGCAGTGGGTGATCTCTTCCAACCGCTGATTTATAGCGATGCATATTCCAGGGAGTTCAAATGTGGTAGTGGATATACTGGGTTGGTGCATTCTCCTGACTCATGAGTGGTCTCTCAATCCCAAGGTGATGAAAAAGATTTTTCATCAAAGGGTCCATCCTTGCTCTGACTTGTTTATGTCACCCCTGAACAACAACTATAGCAACTAGTTTGCCCTAATCCCTTATAAAGTGGAGTCCATCAGAGACACTCTAGTGCACAATTGGCCCTCTGGTTTTCTATATGCTTTTCCCCATTATCATTAATTCCTCAATTCCTAAAGAGATCAATCAGGTTTAAGAGCAGGGTAAACCTCATTGCTCCCTTCTGGTTTTGGCAGATTTGCTTCCCCTTTCTTTGGCCTTGTCTGATTCAGTGACCATGGACTCTGGACCCAGATCCAGATGTCCTATCCCATGCAGAGGGATTGATTCACTCCAAGCTCCAAAATCTCAAGCTCACAGCTTGGCATCTACAGTTCCATTGAATGCCAGGTGTAGTAAACTTTCTTTCCCAGTTCATTGCATCCTTTTAGCATCCCATAAGCCCTCTACCAGAAAGCTGTACAGCAGCAAATGGGAAAAATTTTCTTTCTGGGCTTGTGATAATAACATTGACCCCTTTTCCACTCCTATTGATAACATTTTACAATTTTTAGCTTTGCTCTTTGAAGCAGGAGCCTCTAGCTCTACTATCAGGGTACAACTGGTGGCTGTGTCAACCTTTCATAATGGATTTGAAGAGAATTCCCTAATGGCTCATAATCTCTGCAAAGTGTTCTTAAGATTTACCTTGATGTTAAATCCACTATAAGGATCCATTGACACACTGGGATTTGAATATGGTATTACAGTCAATATTTCATTCCCCTTTTGAGCCTGCTGCTGATTGTAACTTAAAATTTCTAAGTTGGAAAACTATTTCACTAGTAGCGGTTACTTTGGCTAGAAGAATTTCAGAAGTCCAAGCCTTGTCTTGCAAGGCACCTTACCTGATATTTCATAAAGACAGGGTTTCCTTAAGAACAAAACCTTCCTTTTTACCAAAGTTGGTGTCAGAAACAAATATCAATTAGATGATCCATTTATCTGTGTTTTCCCCAATTTCTCAAACAAAGGTGAATACTGTTTATATTAATTAGATGTTCATAGACAACTGCATTTCTGTCTTCATAGAACAAAATATATAAGGAAGTATGACCAATTGTTTGTGTCATTTGCACCTGCTAGAATGAGTAAACCAGTCACCAAAGTTACTTTAGCAAAGTATCTGAAAGAATTTATTTCCTTCATATACAACAAGAGAAAAGTTGAATTACCTGGTCCTGTTAGGGTGCATTCCAGTAGAGCTGTAGCTGCTTCAGCAGTTTTCCTCTCTAGGGCATAAATGGATTATATTTGTGCAGTGTCAGCTTGGGCTATGCCACATACCTTTATCACTCATTACAAATTGGACCTAGTCTGTAGTGGGAAGAGCGTCATTTGGTTCTATGGTGCTCAGGAATATCCTCCCATGAGCCCATCCAAGATGTATGGTAGCTGGGGTCTCTGTCCAAAGTGTCAAGGATAAAATGAAGATTGACAATGTCAGATAAAGAAGTTATGTATTTACCATAACATTCAATATTAATTGATCCTTGACATCACCACCCTTCTTCCCCCTTCCATTCAGATTTCTTGGTGGGAAGACTTATGGTCCTAACTGTGCATTTATTTGTAAATGACACCAGATATGGTGTCATTAAAGGTATTTCAGAATTATGCTATCTTTCTGTTTTCTGTCTCCAAACTCGAACTGAGGTAACTTAAAGAGGAGCATCATGGGTAGGATCTGGCTGGAGAGTTTTTTGATGTTCATGAGCTGTAGTAACAGCCGAGTCAGTTCCGAGGTTTGGAAATGAATTCAAGTGTCAAGGACAAATGAAGATGGCCAACACAGATGGAATGTTGCAATAAGTACACAACTTAAATGGTAATAAAGTTACACAGAATGTGTAGCTTATATAAAAGGCAGGAAAATAGCAACTATGGTAATGAGAATTACAGCTATTGTGAAAGAGAAAGGGAGGAAATATCTGAGTAAATAAAAATTTATAAAAAAGATTTAAAAAAACTTGTCTGTGAAGAACAGCTCAAGAACTGAAATGGTGAACATGTTATTTGAAAAGTGGCAAATGAGACCTGGGGTATGTTAGGGGTTGGTGCATTATAAGTAAGGGAGGAGCTTGAGAGTTGTTTGGTGGTCACAAGGTATAATAATGGCCAAACCCAAGACTGAATGGCAGAATGAAAATTGACAACATCAGTTTGATATTTGTAGTACCCATTACTTCAGCTAGGAGAACTTCAAAACTGCAAGCCTTATCTTCTGACCCTCCTTACTTCATTTTTCATATTGATAGGGTATCTTTACAAACCAGTCCATCTTTTCTTCCAAGGTTGTGTCAGGATCCAACAGTAATGAATCTATTAACATTCCATTCTTCCCACATTTCTCCAGCAAAGACAAATACATTTTACATTACTTGGACGCTCACAGACAATTACATCTCTGTCTACATATAACTGACAAATTCAGGAAATCAAGATTAATTAGTCATCTGGTCCTTTTCCCCAATAGAATTCAGCCATGTTGTAGAGAACAGGCTAGAGGACAAGATGAAAAGGGTCATATCTCCCCCTGTACACAGTCCTTTCCTCCACTAGAATCTAACATTTTCACATAGAGCAGGCTAGATTCCCTTGGCTGAAAGGATCTGGTCCTTCAGCAGTGGCAATCTGTGTGTAAGGGACCTGAAATTATGCTGAACCACAGGAATGTAGTACAGGTCTTTCATAAAACACAATGGTTCATTGCTGCCTGTGTACACCAGAGGTGATAGAGTGTATTCCATTAAAACTGGTCATTTTCATGACTAGACTGTAGCCATATGGTAGAGAACAGGATAGAAGAGTCAATAAAAAGGGTTATATCTGCCACTGTACAGTAAAGTGGCTAGAATGTATTCACAGAAAGATGGCCCATTCCTTCACTAGGATCTAGCATTTTCACATAGCGCAGGCTAGACTACATTGGCTGAAAGGCCCTGGGTCCTTCAGCCATGGCAATCTGTGTTGAAGAGGCTGGAAATTATGCTAAACCAAAAGAATGAGTACAGCTCTTTCTTGAAAAATGGTCATTCCTGCCTTTGTATACCAGAAGTGACAGAATCTATTCCCATAAGAAAGGCCCTTTTCCCAACTAGAATTTAGCCATGTTACACATAACAGACTAGAGAACTCAATAAAAAGTGTCATTCTTGCCAGTGCACACTAAAGGGGTTAGAAGCTATTCACAGAAATATGGTCCTATCCTCCAGTAGAATTTAGCATTTTTAGATACAGTAGGTTATATTCCCTTGGCTGAAAGAACCAGGGACCTTCATCGCTGGCAATCTGTTCTGAAGGGGCCTAAAATTATGCTCAGCCAAACAAATGTAAGTCATGTATTTCCAAAAAGAATGGTAATTCCTGCCACTGCACACTATTCCCAGAAAGATGATTCTTCCCTCTACTAGAATCTAGCATTTTCACATAGAGCAGGCTAGATTCCATTGGCTGAAAAGACCTGGGTCCTACAGCCATGGCAATCTGTCTTGAAGGGGAAAGAAATTACACTCAAACAAAAGAATGTAGTGCAGCTCTTTCCTAAAAAATGGTCATTCCTGCCTTTGCATACCAGCAGTGACAGAATCTATTTTCATAAAAAAGGTAATTTTCCCCACTAGAATTTAGCCATGTTACACATGACAGGCTAGAGAACTCAATAAAAAGGTCATTCCTGCCAGTGTACACTAATGAGGTTAGAAGCTATTCACAGAAAGATGGTCCTTTCCTCCACTAGAATTTAGCATTTTCTGATACAGCAGGCTATATTCCCTTGGCTGAAGTCCAGGGAAATTCATCTCTGGCAGTCTGTTCTGAAGGAGCCTGAAATTATGCTCAGCCAAACAAATGTAAGTCATGTATTTCCAAAAAGAATGGTAATTCCTGCCACTGCACCCCAGAAGAGATGAAATTTAATCCCAGAAAGATGGTCCTTTCCACCACTAGAATATAGCATTATCGCACAGAGCAGGCAAGATTCCGTTGGCTGAAAGGCCCTAGGTCCTTCAGCCATGGCAATCTGTGTTGAAGGGGCCAGAAATTATGCTTAACCAAAAGAATGTAGTGCAGCTCTTTCCTAAAATAAAAAAAATGGTCACTCCTGCCTTTGTACACCAGAAGTAACAGAATCTATTCCCATAAAAAATGTCCTTTTCACCTCTAGAATTTAGCCATATTACACATAGGCTAGGGGACTCAATAAAAATGATCATTCCTGCCAGTGTACACTAAAGGGGTTAGAAGCTATTCACAGAAAGATGGTCCTTTCATCCACTAGAATTTAGAATTTTCTGATACAACAGGTTATATTCCCTTGGTTGAAAATACCAGGATCCTTCATACATGGTAATCTGTTCTGAAGAGGCCTGAAATTATGCTTAGCCAAACAAATGTAAGTCATGTATTTCCAAAAAGAATGTTAATTCCTGCCACTGCATACCAGAAGTGATAAAATTTATTCCCAGAAAGATGGTCCTTTCCACCACTAGAATCTAGCATTTTCACATAGAGCAGGCTAGATTCCATTGGCTGAAAGGCCCTAGGTCCTTCAGCCATGGCAAATCTGTGGTGAAAGGGCCAGAAATTACATTCAATCAAAAGAATGTAGTGCAGCTGTTTCCTAAAAAATGGTCATTCCTGCCGTTGTACACCAGAAGTAACAGAATCTATTCCCATAAAAAAGGTCCTTTTCTCCACTAGAATTTAGCCATGTTACAGATAACAGGCAAGGTGACTCAATAAAAATGATGATTCCTGCCAGTGTACACTCAAGGGTTGGAAGATATTCACAGAATGGTGTTCCTTTCCTCCACTAGAATTTAACATTTTCTGATACAGCAGGTTATATTCTATTGGCAGAAATGACCAGGATCCTTCATATGTGGTAATCTGTTCTGAAGAGGGCTGAAATTATGTTTAACAAAACAAATGTACATCATGTATTTCCAAAAGAATGGTAATTCCTGTGACTGCACACCAGAGGAGATATTTATTGCCAGAAAGATGGTTCTTTCCACCACTAAAATCTAGCATTTTCACTTAGAGCAGGCTAGATTCCATTGGCTGAAAGGCCCTGTGTACTTCAGCCATGGCAATCTGTGTTGAATGTGCCAGAAATTATGCTCAACCAAAAATGTAGTGCAGCTCTTTCCTAAAAATAAATGGTCATTTCTGCCTTTGTTCACCAGAATTAACAGAGTCTATTCCCACAAAAATGGTTCTTTTAACCACTATAATATAGCCATGATAAAAATAACAGGCTAGGGGACTCAGTACAAAGGCTCATTCCTGCCAGTGAACACTAAAGGGGTTAGAAGCTATTCACAGAAAGATGGTCCATTCCTTCACTAGGATTTAGCATTTTCTGATACAGCAGGTTATATTCCTTGACTGAAAGTGCCAGTATCCTTCTTCCCCTGGCAATCTGTCTCTGAAGGGGACTAAATTATTCTGTGACAAACAAATATATAAGTCATGTATTTCCAAACAGAGTGGTAATTTGCCCACTGGAACACCAGAGGAGATAGAATTTATTCTATCAAGATGGTCCTTTCTCCACTAGAATCTAGCATTTTCACATAGAGCAGGCTAGGATTCATGCTGACTGAAAGGCCCCGGGTCGTTCAGCCATGGCAATCTAAAAAGAATGTGCCAGAAATTAATCAAAACAAAAGAAAGTAGTAAA
>NC_056733.1:1447468233-1447503233 GCF_019279795.1 Protopterus annectens
ATTCACAGAAAGATGGTCCTTTCCTCCACTAGAATTTAGCATTTTCTGATACAGCAGGCTATATTCCCTTGGCTGAAGTCCAGGGAAATTCATCCTTGGCCGGCTGTTCTGAAGGGGCCTGAAATTATGCTCAGCCAAACAAATGTAAGTCATGTATTTCCAAAAAGAATGGTAATTCCTGCCACTGCACCCCAGAAGAGATGAAATTTAATCCCAGAAAGATGGTCCTTTCCACCACTAGAATATAGCATTATCGCACCGAGCAGGCAAGATTCCGTTGCCTGAAAGGTCCTAAGTCCTTCAGCCATGGCAATCTGTGTTGAAGGGGCCAGAAATTACGCTTAACTAAAACAATGTAGTGTAGCTCTTTCCTGAAATAAAAAAAAATGGTCACTCCTGCCTTTGTATACCAGAAGTAACATAATTTATTTCCATAAAAAATGTCCTTTTCACCTCTAGAATTTAGCCATATTACACATAACAGGCTAGGGGACTCAATAAAAATTATAATCCTCCCTCCTACTCAAACTATCCCTAACCCCCAGCTACAACCTCTCCAACACTCTCACTTTCAGTTCATATCCTCCTCCCTTATTCCACCCAACCTATTGCATCTTTTCCATCCCAAACTATTCTCTACCTCAACTAAAACCCTCTCTCAGAAACTTCTGCTAAACCCTAACAAATACCCACTATATAAACTTTACAGACCAAAACTTATCACCTACAATGTCCTAGCCTTATCTGGAGACATTCATCCTAACCCTGGCCCTTGCCTCAGCACAAATCATTCCATCCCTCCACCCTCTTGCTCACCTACAACAAATAACACTCCCCACCCTTTCTCTGCTCCTCCCACTTCTCTTCTTAGCACCCTGAAGATCTTCACTATCAATGCCCAGAGCCTAAACAATAAAGGTCACCATGTACAAGCCTGGATTAATCACAATCAACCTGACATCCTTGCCATCTCTGATACTTGGCTAAAACCCCATATTACTGACTCCGAAATCCTGCCTCCTGGTTACAACATCCTCAGAAATGACCACTTAAACAAAAAGGGTGGAGGCTCTGCTCTAATTTACTCCAATCTTCTCTCTCTAATTCCACTTCAAATCCCTACCCCTCAATTCAAAAATTCCGAAATCACAGCAAGCCTCCTCCGATTAAATAAATATAAAAATATCTGCTTCATTTCCTTATACATCTCCCCAGGTAACAATATCTCCACACTTGAAGACATTCTATACTGGGCCTCAACTCAGATAAAATATGAAACCTATATTCTAGGCGATGTCAATATCGACTGGAATAAAATCAACATACCATCCTCCTCACTTTCCATTAACCTTCTCAACTTCACCCAAGTAATCTCTTCAATAACTCGCCCTAACAAAAATCACCCCCCAGGGTCCATCTTAGACTGGATTCTAGTCTCCCATCCAAACAAAATCACTCTCCATGGCACTATCCCTGACACCTTCAATGACCATCTCCCTGCCTTTATCCATCGATCAAGTAGCTCCATCCAACACCAACATCTCTACATTCAAACTCGTAACCTCAGCAACTTCAACCCCTCAATTTTTTCTAACATCTTTAAACAAATGAACTGGCAACCTCTAAATACCCTCTCACTCGACAATGCTGTTGAGCACTTCAACTCTATCTTCCCAGATACTCTTAACTCACTAGCCCCACTAAGAAATGAACAAATCAAAACTAATTATGCACCATGGCTGACCAAAGAAACTAAACAAATTATGCGTCACAGAGACAAATCCTGGAAGCTCTATCAAAAAAATAAATTGTCTTCTACCTTACTCCTATATACCCAGCTCCGCAATCAAGTAAAAAACGTATTACCAAGGACAAAAAAAAACTACTATAATAAACTTCAGTCCAATAACAATAAAAACCCAAAACAGTTCTGGAAATCAGTCAACTCCCTACTTCATCCAGGATCTCAAAACAACCCTTGCCCTGACCCTAATCTAACTGACAGTGAACTGAGCTCCCAGTTCAACACCTTCTTTACTGAATCCATAGCTAAGCTAACCAAAACATTCCCTAATAATAACCCACCTAACTCCCTCTTCACATCACCCAGCAACCCAAACAACAATCCTATCAATTTCCATCTCAAACCTGTTTCCACAACTACTATAAAAAAGCTTCTATCCAAGCTAAAGCCATGCTCTAATGCCCCTGACAACATTCCCTCTTGCTTCCTCAAACATGCAGCTGAAGGAATCACTCTCTCAATTAGTATTCTGATTAATAGATCCATAAATAAGTCATATGTTCCAAAACTCTGGTGTTCAGCCTACATTCTACCTCTTCACAAAGGAGGCAAAAACGCTACTATTTCTAACTTCCGCCCTATTGCCCTACTCTCTCCAATATCTAAAATTCTAGAAAAATGTGTCCACCATCAACTTTTACCTTATCTAATTCAGAATCACCTCCTAACACCTACCCAGCATGGCTTCCGTCCTGGCCACAGTACCATAACTGCCCGATTTTCCTTCCTAGAAACTGTCAATCAAGCACGAGACTCTGGACTCCTTGTATCCGCAGTTCTGCTAGATCTTTCAAAAGCCTTTGACACCATCTCCCACACACACCTTCTTCATCATCTGGCTAATCTCAATCTCTCCCCAAATATTCTATCCTGGTTCTCCAATTATCTGTCTGATAGATCTGGAGCAGTCAAATGGAAGAACTCTTTCTCTTCCTTCCTGCCTACACCTACTGGCGTTCCTCAGGGGTCTATCCTTGGACCCATGCTTTTCAACATCTTTATAAATAACCTTCACACCTTCATCCCTTACACCACAGTCATCCAATATGCTGATGACTCTACCTTGATCTGTTCTGCCCCAAACTTTCCTGAACTACTGACCAAAACCCAATTAGCCTTTACCACTACAGAGAACTGGATGCACCAAAATCACCTTTCTCTCAACTCCAACAAATCCAAAATACAAATTTTTCTCCCCTCCAAGATTTCCTCTTTGGACAAAAACACTTTCAATGTCCTAAGTCAAACTAACACTGCCATTGAAGTGGTTCGCTCTGCAAAACTCCTTGGCATTACCATAGATGAATACCTCAAATTTGATCTTCACATTCAACAAAACATAAAGAAAACCCACCAAAATCTAGGTATGCTATATAGGAACAATAATTTTCTTTCCAACTCCACTAGGCATACCTTGGCAGTCACCTACCTCCTCCCTTCCCTTCTAACCAATTTATCTGTCACCAACACCTCTAAGCTCGAAGCTTGCTATAATAAGATCTCTAAATTTGCAACTAAATCCAAAACATCAACTCACCACTGCCTCAGCCTACACTCTCTGAACTGGTTAGAACTCCCTAACCATCTAGACTATCTACAAACAACCACCGCTCACAAACTAATATTCTCCCCAGACAAATGCCCAGCATTAAAGGACATCCTTCCACCATACATCCCTAACAGATCACTGAGATCTGAGCACCAAAACCTAATCTCCATTCCCAAACCCAAGCGATCCAATGGCCAGCTTTTAATATCCTTCTCTCTAGGTAGAAAATGGAACTCTCTGCCTCCTTCTCTTAGGACCATGCCCAACACCGATTCCTTCAAGAGCCAACTTTTTCTTCACCTATCTTCCAAATGGAAATGCTCCTGCTTTCACCCCACATAAATTCTAGGGACTCCCCACTAAGCTCCCCTTACCCCCTTTCCACTATACTCTCATTCTTATTCTTATTAATCAAAAGATCTAGAACCAGCAGACTCTAACTGACTCCTAACATGTAAATATTGTTTAAAAAAAAAAAAAAACTCTGCAGTCAAGTTGTTAAACTGTCTCACTTTGTTTAACTGTCTCATAATGTATATTATGTCTTGAATGTATGAATCCAACTCTTGTATTTTCACTTTGTAACCTTTATTTGTATTTTGCAAACCTACATTGTATGGTATTTCACTTTGCAACCTTTATTCTTCATTTTGTATCCTATATTGTATTAAATTGTTCATGGAGCTTTTCTCCCCGGGCCTCCACTGAAAATGGGCACTTCTTGGCCCAGTGGACTTCCCCGGTAATCAAACTGATAATAAATAAATAATAAATAAATAATTAATAATTCCTGCCAGTGTACACTAAAGGGGTTAGAAGCTATTCACAGAAAGATGGTTCTTTCATCCACTAGAATTTAGAATTTTCTGATATAACAGGTTATATTCCCTTGGTTGAAAATACCACGATCCTTCATATGTGATAATCTGTTCTAAAGAGGCCTGAAATTATGCCTAGCCAAACAAACGTAAGTCATGTATTTCCAAAGCTAATGGTAATTCCTGTGACTGCACACCAGAAGAGATAAACTTTATTCCCAGAAAGATGGTCCTTTCCACCACTAGAATCTAGCATTTTCACATAGAGCAGGCTAGATTCCATTGGCTGAAAGGCCCTGGGTCCTTCAGCCATGGTAATCTGTGTTGAAGGGGTCAGAAGCTCAACCAAAAGAATGTAGTGCAGCTCTTTCCTAAAAAAAATGGTCATTCCTGCCTTTGTCCACCAGAAGTAAACAGAATCTATTCCCATAAAAACGGTCCTTTTCAACTCTAGAATGTAGCCATGATAAACATAACTGGCTAGGGGACTCAATAAAAAGGGTAATTCCTGCCAGTGTACACTAAAGGGGTTAGAAGCTATTCACATAAATATGTTCCTTTCCTCCACTAGTATTTAGCATTTTCTGATACAGCAGGTTATATTCCATTGACTGAAAGTGCCAGGATCCTTCAAACATGGTAATCTCTTCTGAAGAGGCCTGAAATTATGCTCAGTGAAACAAATGTAAGTCATGTATTTCCAAAAAGAATGCTAAATCCTGCCACTGCACACCAGTGGAGATAGAATTTATTCCCAGAAAGTGATATTTGTGCTAGTTTCAGTCAGTGGATGCTGAATGAATGTCATAACAAACTTATTTTAAAGGGCCTGCTTGCTTTGCCTTTTTTGGAGGCTATTTCTGCGATGGAGGTCTCATCCCCTCCTTCTTCAAACAAGAAACATCCTCACTCGGACCCCTCTTCACTGACCGGTGATAGAGGTAAAAGTCACAAGCACAAGGCCCATATGTCCTCATCTGAACACCGTTCTGCCTCTTCGGTGCTGATTACTACATCCCAGAAAGATGGTCCTTTCCTCCACTACAATCTAGCATTTTCACATAGAGCAGGCTATATTCCATTGGCTGAAAGGTCCTGGGTCCTTCAGCCATGGCAATCTGTGTTGAAGCAGCCAGAAATTACGTTCAACCAAAAAAATGTAGTGCAGCTCTTTTCTAAAAAAACAAAAGGTCAATCTGAAGTTGTTAATCTTCTTCCTATTCATCATTGATGGTTTCAGTTCTGAATCGGCTTTATACCAAGCTTGCGTGCACCAAAAAACTCTCGAGCTAAGCTGCTACCCATAATGCCCTTTGCTCAGTTACCCCAGATCTCTCCAGCTAAGTGCTTTTTTTAGATATATTTACTAGTTTTGAAAAAGGTTTTCTCCTTTTATAAGCTGTTCTTGATTTCTATATTGCTTCAGCTATACCCACAGGTATTTCTCTCTTACCATTGTTGGTAATTTCTTGGTATTTCCAACTTTCTACCTTTGTAGTATCTTGTTACCATTGTTGGTATTTCCTTTCTCTCTCCTTCATTTCCTCTCTTTCTTCACTCTTTCCCTTTTGTGCAAGAGCGTGTTTTGGGATGTCTGAAAAGAAGGGAACTACGGGGTTTAAACACTGCTCTTCTTGTAGTGGTAAACTACCGAATAGTGACCTACATGAAGAATGTGTGTACTGTTTGGGGGTTCCGCATTTGTCAGCAAAATCCCTGTGTGATATTTGTGCTAGTTTCAGTCAGTGGATGCTGAATGAATGTCATAACAAACTTATTTTAAAGGGCCTGTGTGCTTTGCCTTTTTTGGAGGCTATTTCTGCGACTGAGGTCTCATCCCCTCCTTCTTCAAACAAGAAACATCCTCACTCGGACCCCTCTTCACTGACCGGTGATAGAGGTAAAAGTCACAAGCACAAGGCCCATAAGTCCTCATCTGAACACCGTTATGCCTCTTCGGTGCTGATTACTACAACGGCTCCAAACTCGGCACCAACGAAGTTTACTGAGGTCGCCTCATCAGCGCCTACCCCGGTACCGACAATTACGGCACTGTCTACAGCCTTGGTACTGACCAGCATGTCAATTTCTCTCTCAGCACCAACATCACCCGTTTCGGTATCAGTTCCTACAACTACATCAGAACCGTTCCTGTCATCCACCCCTATAGTGACTTCGGCTCCAAGCCCATTCACTGCTCCGACCATACCGTTATTACCTGTTACAAAATTGGAATCATCAGTGCTGTTCTGCGACACACCATGGACCCGATACTCATCCAATGTGGACCGGTTTGCCGGACAAGCCTGCAGCCCCTTTATGGACCAGCCTGATTCCCCCTCAGGGGCATCAGTGAGATCCACCAGGAGCCTTTCCGAATTTGATGTAGTGCACCTTTTTGATTGGTTGCTAACTGCCAGGGGAATTTCAAATCTACCTAAACCCTATCCCCATCCTGGCTTTGGGTCTATTTCTCCAGCAACCCCTACTTACTCACCTCCCTTGGATCCCTCGGTTCCAAGGCTCATCTATCCAACTTTTACTAGTTTTTGACCTAAAGTTTTTTGATTATATTTTTAATGATAGTATGTATCTTTAAATTTTTGTAACTGGCGGAATTGGTGCCAAAACGTTTTTAAATAACAGATTACGATCAATGTAAAACATTCTGATGAAGTCCATTTTAATGTGGATGAAAGCGCTTAATCATTGTTTTATTTGTGCTTCTTGGTCTATTAAAGAAGAGATTTTATCTTGGGTGCTGAGTTTCATTGCAGCGTGCATCCATTACGATAGTGGTTTTCAGTTTATTTTGTGAATTTCTGTAGTTGGCAGCTGATACCGTGAGTCAACTTTTACTAGAGGAATTCCTTCCTTGGTGCCGACAACAACTCTGTCTGAGGCCCTGAGAACCCTTTGGGTGCTGGTTCCGTCAGAACCCACCCTTCCTCAATCTCATGCTTGGGGGTGGAGCCCCCGGTTCCGGTGTCGGTTCCAATGGTTTTGTCGGCCCCAACTTTGGATCAGAGGGTGACTACCGCTCCAAGTTTGCTTGAGGCTCCGTCCCCGGGGGTGGACCGTCTGGAGTGGAGTGTGACCCCGGTTCTGATTTTGTCTTCTTCGGTTCTGGGCTCCCATTCCTCTTTGGGTGGGCCCGCTTTCCGGGTGATGGAGAGGGCGCTTGCTGCTAGCAATCCTCCACAGTTGGTTATTCCCCCAGTTCCCTCTGAGCCGCAGCTGTCAAAGGCCACCCCCCCCAGGACTCTGAGAGCACAAGGCCCAGGAGACCCCTGTCCAGGGCATTTCCCTTTCCGAGTCTTCTTCGGATGTTCCCACCGAAGAACCCCCTCGGAAATGGGCGTGTAAGAGGAAACACACAGACTCCCCAGAGGAGTCCCTCACAGAGGATACAGACTATGATGATGGGGAAGGGTCCCGATGGTCACCCCCTGATGATATCTCCTTTGGGTACAGCATGGAAATCTTGAAACAGAGGGGTGACTGGAAGTCTTCAAACCCTTCCTCAGAGGAATCCGTATTCCTGCAGGCCTTTTGCTGTCAGCGCTGTACTTCTTGAGTGACCCCCTCCCTGCCAATGAGCTGGTTAAACTCATCGTGCAATGGGCTTGAAAGAACCCCGACTCAGTTGAGACCATCCCCAGGAGATCATCATCTTCTTTTGGCTGTTCCCGTTAGGGGTCGCCACAGCGGATCACCTGTTTCCATTTCTTCCTGTCCTCTGCATCTTGGTCTGTCACACCAACCACCTGCATGTCCTCTCTCACTACATCCATAAACCTTATCTTAGGCCTTCCTCTTTTCCTGTTACCTGGTAGCTTCATCCTTAGCATCTTTTTTCCCAATATACTCTGCATCCCTTCTCAGCACATGTCCAAACCAATGTAATCTTTCCTCTCTGGCTTTGTCTCCAAATCTTCCAACCTGGGCTGACCCTCTAATATACTTATTCCTAATCCTGTCCACCCTCGTCACACCCAGTGCAAATCTTAACATCTTTAACTCTGCCACATCCAGCTCAAACTCCTGCCTTTTTGTCAATGCCATTGTCTCCAACACATATGACATAGCTGGTCTCACTACCCTCTTGTAGACCTTCCCTTTCACTCTTACAGCTACTCGTCTGTCACAAATCACTCCTGACACTCTTCTCCACCCACTGCATCCTGCCTGTACTCTCTTCTTCACCTCTCTTCCACATTCACCATTACTCTGAACTATTGACCCCAAGTATTTAAACTCATCCACCTTTGCCACCTCTACTCCTTGCATCCTCGCCATTCCTCTATCCTCCCTCTCATTCACACACATATATTCTGTCTTAGTCCTGCTGACCTTCATTCGTCTTCTCTCTAGAGCATATCTCCATCTCTCCAGGGTCTCCTCCACCTGTTCCCTACTCTCACTACAGATCACAATGTCATCTGCAAACATCATAGTCCATGGGGACTCCTGTCTGATCTCGTCTGTCAATCTGTCCATCACCATTGCAAATAAGAAAGGGCTCAGAGCTGATCCTTGATGTAACCCCACCTCCACCTTAAACGCATCCGTCACTCCCACCGCAGACCTCACCACTGTCACACTACCCTCGTACATATACTGTACCACTCTTACATACTTCTCTGACACTCCTGACTTCCTCATACAATACCACAACTCCTCTCTAGGCACCCTGTCATATGCTTTCTCCAAGTCTACAAAAACACAATGCAACTCCTTCTGACATTCTCTGTACCTCTCAATCAACACTCTCAGAGCAAACATCGCATCCCTAGGAGATCAGACAAAGTATTCTTCCCTCTAGAGGATCAACCCCATTGGTCCAGAGGTTTGCCAGTAGACACTATGGTGATGACAGCTGCCATGAAAAAAGACCTTGCAGAAAAGAGTCCTGCTGTTCACCCACGCAACAGAGAGTCCTGGGCAGTGGACAGGTTAGGGAAGTAAGTCTTTGCATCAGCGACCTTTGCAGTTAGGTCTCTGAACTTTCTGGCACATTTTACGAGGCTCCAGAGAGATCTTATCTCCAAACTCTCCGCGGAACCCTCACAGGTCAAGTATCGGATGGAGCATGAGATAAAGTTGCTTCCCAACTTGCCACCCTAGAATCTATATCTAATTCATGCATGAGGTTGCTGTCACACACAACTGAAGGAGCAGCTAGAGCTGTGGGTGCAGGCGTAGTCATGAGACGTCATGCCTGGATGCACATCTGTGACCTCATGGACTCCTTCAAGTCTTCCTTTCTAAATGTCCCTATCGAGCCATCTGCTCTGTTTGGTGCTAAGGTCAAGGATACATTAGCCAGGTGCGAGCAAGATGGAAAGACCTTGTCTGCCATTGGCCTATGCTTTTCCAAACCTCAGCATTCCTTCTCCAGGAATCAGAGGAGCGGAAAGATGTGGCACAAGAAGTCTCAAGGTCCTTTCCGAGACGCATGTGGTGAGGACTCCTCCAGAGGTAGAGGGGGTTCCAATAATGGAAGATGTCCCTTTAGGGGCAGAGGGGGTCCCCGGAACCAGGGCTCCAAAGATTCCTTCTCAGGTAGACCATATCAGTGCTCCTGTGGCGCTGCCCAATTGCTTTCCTCTGGAAGCAGTCGGGGCACGTTTCTCTCTGCACCAAGCTGCCTGGTTTTCCATTATGAACAATCAGTGGGTGCAGAGAATCATTACCAGAGGCTACCATATTCCACTAATATCCTATCTAAGATCTCCGAAATCCCTTCCCGATGTTTTACCCAGTCAAAGGGAGGAGGCAACTTCCGAAATACGAAAGCTATTTCAAAAACAATCCATCCAACAGGTCCCCCCAGATCAGTGCGGATCAGGGTTCTACTCAAAATTCTTTTTGGTGCCAAAGAAAACAGGGGACTGGAGGCCCATTCTGGATCTCAACCAACTAAACAAATCGGTTGTTCAGACCAAGTTCCGCATGATCACGATTCAATCCATCCTCCCCTTTCTGTGGGCGGGTGTGTGGATGTGCTCATTAGATCTCTGGGATGCGTATTACCATATCAAGATGGACAAGCAGTCTAGGAGCCTCCTTCACTTCTGGTTGGGAGCCAATCACTACCAATTTAGAGCACTGCCTTTCAGTCTCTTGATGGCCCCCAGAGTGTTCAGGAAATGTCTTGCAGTGGTAACAGCTCATCTGAGACTTCAGGGATTCCAGGTGTTTCCATACCTTGACGACTGGCTCCTCTCCACCCCCACCAAGTATCTTCTGGTCAGGGCCATCCGCTACACACTGGCTGTAGTGGAGTCATTAGGCATTACCATACACTGGGAGAAATCAAAACTTCAGCCATCACAACAACTGGAATTCAGAGGGGCAATATTCAACACCCAGTCAAACCTAGTCTCACTTCCTCTCCACAGGCTAAAGAGACTCAAGGCACAAATTCAAGTGATACTCTGTCAAAGCAAGGTGTCTGCAAGAGAAATTATTCAAGCCTTGGGATCTATGGCTGCAGCCATCCCCATAGTTCCCTTAGCCAGACTACACATGAGATTACTATAATGGCTCCTTCAGGCCCAGTGGATACCCAACCTTCACTCCCTGAGCTCAAAGATTCTCATCATCAACATTTGCAAACAAGATCTCCTCTGGTGGATGGGTACAGACAAAAATCTTTGGTGTCGTCCCTTCCAGGTTCCACAGCCCAGTGCCATGGTGACCACGGATGCTTCCCTGATGGGGTGGGGGACCACTTCCAGGGAAAGTCAGCCCAAGGCACGTGGGCCAATGTATAGGTCAATTTGCATATCAATGTCCTGAAGTTAAGAGCAGTGCTGTTGGCGTTGCAAGCTTTTCATCCGCTCGTTCTATCCGGAACGATTGCCATCCAGTCGGACAAGATGTTCGTGGTCTGGTACATAAACAAACAGGGAGGGACCAAATCTTCCCCCCTTTGTCGTGAAGCCATGAGAATCTGGCAGTGGGTGATAGCTTCCAACTACTTCTTGATCGCAACGCATATCCTGGGGAGCTCCAACATGATTGCGGACAGACTGAGTAGATGCATTCTTCATCCTCATGAGTGGTCTCTCAACCCGAGTGTGGCAATGGAAATTTTCAGATGCTGGGGCCAGCCATGCTGCGACCTTTTCTCCTCCTCCTCAAATATAAAATGCAACAGCTACTTTGTCCTCTTTCCCCCTCTCGGGGAGTCACAGAGAGGCACTCTAGTCAATGATTGGCCCATGGGTATCCTTTATGCTTACCCTCTGATTCCTCTGATTCCCCATGTTCTACAGAAAGCTATTCGTTGAGAAGCAAAGTGGTCCTCATCACTCCGTTCTGGCCTCGTCAAGTGTGGTTTCCCTTCCTTTGACCCCATCTGTTACAATCTCCTTGGATCCTAGACACTCGTCAGAACCTAATTTCTCACCCACAAGGGCTGACTCCCCAGAATCTGTCCACCCTTAAGCTGACAGCTTGGTTTCTCCACTTCTGTTAGTTGCCAGGCAGGACACCCTCTCTTCACCTGTCTGGGATATTATTTTGGCTTCTCATAAACCATCCACCAGGAAACTTTACATGGATAAATGGAAAAGATTCTCTATTTGGTCATGGAATTAGAAGCTAGACCCTTTCTCAGCCCCGTAGCCACTATTCTTCATTATTTGGCTGAGCTGTTCGACAAAGGGGCCTCATCTTCTACCATTCGAGTCCATCTAGCAGCTGTTTCCAACTTCCATAATGGGTCTGAAGTAGTACCACTTATCTCCTCTCATAGGTTCATAGGTTTATACTAGGCTATCTGCCCTAGGGCATTTATAAGCCTAGCCAGAGTGTGTTTGGCTTTCACCACCCATTTTAAATTAATTTTGCTATGCCCTTTTTTGAGTCTTTGCAAGACCTTCCTCAGGGGTATTTTCCACAGCAGGCCTCCCATCAGACAGCTGGTGGAGTAATGGAATTTGTCCTTGGTTCTACAGGCTCTCTCTCTCTGCCCCCATTTGAGCTGGCTGCCACATGTGATCTAAAATTCTTGTCATGGAAATCCTTATTCCTGGTGGCTATAACTTCAGCAAGATGAATTTCTGAATTACAAGCATTATGTATCAAGAGCCCTTATCTGATCTTTCATAAGGACAGAGTATCACTTCGTACTAACCCATCTTTTCTCTCCAAAGTGGTTTCTGATTTTTTGATTAACCAGTCCATTGAGCTCCCTGTGTTTTTCCAAAATTACACTAACAAGGGAGAATACTGTCTACATTCCCTGGATGTTCATAGACAATTATGATTCTATCTGGACAGAACTAAATCATTTCACAAGTCAGACCAGCTCTTTGTTTCCTTTGCGGGCCCTAGAATGGGAGGTGCAGTATCAAAGGTTACTTTGTCTAAATGGCTCAGGGATTGCATTGCCTTCACATATTCACTTATGGAGGGATCTAAGCCTGGCCAAATCAAAGCTCACTCAACTAGGGCTATTGCAGCATCTGTTGCTTTCCACTCTAGGGCCTCCATGGATGACATTTGTGCAGCTGCCATTTGGGCTAAGCCCCACACTTTTATCAAGCATTACAAGTTGGATCTGATCTCCAGGGGAAGAGCGGCCTTTGTTTCAATGGTTCTCAGGAATGTTTTTCCATAAGGGCCACCCAAGTTCTCCAAGTAGCTGGGGACTAGGTCCCATCAGTGATGAATAGGAAGCAAATTAACAACTTCAGATAAAGAAGTTATGTCCTACCATAATGTTCCATCTGAGTTGTTGACCTTCCAGTCATCACACCCTCCACCAACCCCCTCCTAAGGTTCCTGGTGGATCTTCTGGGTCTTTGTGGTGTATTAGGGGTTCTGTGCAGAGATGGCCTCTGACTTATTCTTTCTCTATATGTTGTATTCAAACTCGATCTGAGGTAACTGAGCAAAGGGCATTGTGGGTAGCAGCTTAGCTCGAGAGTTTTCTGGTGCACAAAAGCTTGGTATAAGGTTGACTCGGTTCCGAGGACTCAGAACCGAACCCATCAGTGATGACTGGAAGAAAATCAACAACTCAGATGGAATGTTATGGTAAGACATAACTTCTTTTTCCTGCCTTTGTACACCAGAAGTGGCAGAATCTATTCTGATAAAAAAGGTCCTTTTCCCCACTAGAATTTAGCCATGTTGCACATAACAGGCTAGGGGACTCAATAAAATGGGTCATTCCTGCCAGTGTACACTAAAGGGGGTAGAAGCTACTCAGACAAAGACAGTCCTTTCCTCTACTAGGATTTAGGACTTTCTGATACAACAGGTTATATTCCCTTGGCTGAAAGGATCAGGTCCTTCATCCCTGGAAATCTGTTCTGAAAGGGCCTGAAATTATGCTCAGCCAAACAAATGTAAGTCATGTAGTTCCAAACAGAATGGTAATTCCTGCCACTGAACACCAGAGGAGATAGAATTTGTTCCCAGAAAGATGGTCCTTTCCTCCAGTAGAATCTAGCATTTTCACATAGAGCAGGCTAGATTCCGTTGGCTGAAAGGCCCTGGGTCCTTCAGCCATCTCAATCTGTGTTGCATGTACCAGAAATTATGCTCAAGCAAAACAAAGTAGTGCATCACTTTCCTAAAAGAAAAAAAATGGTCATTCCTGCCTTTGTACACTGGAAGTAACAGAATCTATTCCCATAAAAAAAGTCCTTTTCCCCACTACAATTTAGCCATATTACACATAACAGGCTAGAGGACTCAATAAAAAGTGATATTTCTGCCAGTGTACACTAAAGAGGTTAGAAGCTACTCACAGAAAGACAGTCCTTTCCTACACTGGGATTTAGCACTTTCTGATGCAACAGGTTATATTCCCTTGGCTGAAAGGATCAGGTCCTTCATCCCTGGCAATATGTTCTGAAGGGGACTGAAATTATTCTCAGCCAAACAAATGTAAGTCATGTATTTCCAAACAGAATGGTAATTCCTGCCATTGAACACCAGAGGAGATAGAATTTATTTCCAGAAAGATGGTCCTTGTCCCTACTAGAATCTAGCATTTTTACATAGAGCAGGCTAGATTCCGTTGGCTGAAAGGCCCTGGGTCCTTCAGCCATGGCAATCTGTGCTGAATGTGCCAGAAATTATGCTCAAGCAAAAGAAAGTAGTGCAGCTCTTTCCTAAAAGAAAAAAAAATGGTCATTTCTGCCTTTGTACACTGGAAGTAACAAAATCTATTCCCATAAAAAGGTCCTTTTCCCCACTAGAATTTAGCCATGTTACACATAACAGGCTAGGGGACTCAATAAAAAGGGTAATTCCTGCCAGTGTACACTAAAGGGGTTAGAAGCTACTCAGAGAAAGATGGTAATTTCCTCCACTAGGATTAGGCACTTTCTGATACAACAGGTTATATTCCCTTGGCTGAAAAGATCAGGTCCTACATCCCTGGAAATCTGTTCTGAAGGGGCCTGAAATTATGCTCAGCCAAACAAATGTAAGTTATGTAGTTCCAAACAGAATGGTAATTCCTGCCACTGAACACCAGAGGAGATAGAATCTATTCTCAGAAAGATGGTCCTTTCCTTCACTAGAATCTAGCATTTTCACATAGAGCAGGCTAGATTTCATTGGCTGAAAGGCCCTGGATCCTTCAGCCATGGCAATCTGTGCTGAATGTGCCAGAAATTATGCTCAAACAAAAGAAAGTAGTGCAGCTCTTTCCTAAAAAAATGGTCATCCCTGCCTTCGTACACCGGAATTGACAATCTATTCCCATAAAAAAGATCCTTTTCCCCACTACAACTTAGCCATGTTACACATAACAGGCTAGAGGACTCAATAAAAAGTGTCATTCCTGACAGTGTACACTAAAGGGGTTAGAAGCTACTCACAGAAAGACGGTCCTTTCCTCCACTAGGATTTAGCACTTTCTGATACAACAGGTTATATTCCCTTGGCTGAAAGGATCAGGTCCTTCATCCATGGCAATCTGTTCTGAAGGGGACTGAAATTATTCTTAGCCAAACAAATGTAAGTCATGTGTTTCCAAACAGAATGGTAATTCCTGACACTGAATATCAGAGAAGATGGAATTTATTCCCAGAAAGATGGTCCTTTCCTCGACTAGAATCTAGCATTTTCACATAGAGCAGGCTAGATTCTGTTGGCTGAAAGGCCCTGGGTACTTCAGCCATGGCAATCTGTGTTGAATGAGCCAGAAATTATGCTCAAGCAAAAGAAAGTAGTCCATGCTCTGAAAGGACCCTGTCAGTCATATGTATTTCATCAGACTACCTCATGTTTATTATAACTAGGTCCTTTCAGCCAAGGGAATCTAGCCTGTATTATGTGAGAAGGCTAAATTCTATTACTGCAAAGAATGTCCTCTTCCCCACTAGACTTTAACCTTGTCACATAGCACAGGCTAGATTACCTTGGCTGAAAGCCCCCCAGGTACGGTTGCTACCCGTCCCGTTGTCAGCGGGACACTCATGGGTTGAGCCTTCTCATCCCGCTTCCCGCATTCACAGACAGTGGGACTTTAGAAGTCCTGTTTTCCCCTTTTTCGCACTCGCGAATTGCCGTTGCCGTGGAAAAGCCGAAAATACTTCCATTTTTTCCATGGCAATGCGACTACGTCACCAACCTGGACCTACAGTTAGAGGGATTCTCTGCTAGGTCTGGGTGGTGTAATTCAAGCAGTAATTGGCTGCAGGGATTGGTGGGGGCAGGGATTCACCTAGAAGAGCCCAATAAAGGTCACAGCTGTAGAGCAGTTTTGTCTTAGTGCTCTACAGCTGCGAAGGAAATAAGGTCTGAAATTCCTAATCCCAATCCCAGCCAGCAAAGAAGCCAGCCAGCCAGCCAGCCAGCTAGCAAAGAAGCAAGCCAGCCAGCCTGCCAGCAAAGAAGCCAGCCAGCCAGCCAGCAAAGAAGCCAGCCTGCAAGGGAGCCTGCTAGCCAGCAAGGGAGCCTGCCAGCCAGCCCAGCCACTTGAGCAGACAGAGCCAGTCATCCAACTAGCCATTCCAGCAGGAAGGAAGCAAGCTAGCCCAGCAAAAACTGTGATAGTGGTAAATACATAACATAGTATTTTGTGGCTTTAGTTATTTAAAATGGGAATATTGTGCATTATTTAAATTGTTATTGTTTAAAGGTAGATGGGAATGTAGTATGCAGTGTTTAAATCTATGCAGTGGTTATTTTGAGATTTATGAGTAGTACTTTAAAATGGGAATATTTTGTGGTTTAATTTTTTAATGTTTAGAGGTAGATGGGGGTGCAGTACGCAGTATTTAAATCTGTGCAGTGGTTATTTTGAGATTTTTGAGTAGTAGTTTTTAAAGGTATAAAACCTGTATGTATATGTAATTGTTATTCTTGGGGGTATGATTTGGAAGCATTACTTTTAAAAGGCTGAACTGTGTGTATAGAAGTTTTGTTTATTTCTGGTGGGGGCAGTGAAATATAAATTTAGTGTGATGTATTTCTATTGTTGTAGCTTTTTCTGGGTATTTTCTGTTTACAGATAGAAAATGTTCAAGCATAGTTTGCACTTTTTTGTGTGGAAATGTGTGCAATTTAATGCTGTTTTTAGGAAGTTAGGATATACTGTTTGGATAATTTTTCCCTGTTAGTTCTTGCAAGTCAATGTGTATGTGGTACAAGTCTACCTTTTGAGGGGGAATGTTAACAGTTAATGTAGTGCATTTATTATTATAGTAGGTACAAGTTGCCAACTTGCCAAAGCTGTTTCAAGATTGTTTTCATTTATACTTGTAAATGTGTGCATTTAATTTTTTAGGCATTTTTAATAAGGTTAAAATGTCCTGCTTTGCTTGTAATGTGAATATGGGTGTGCTGGTTTTACTTGGGCCTGTTTATTGCATCTCTGTGCTGGGTAAATTACTCTTAATTGCTATGTTTGTGAGGTAAAAGGAGCCCATGGAGTCTGCTGTACATTGTAGTTTATTTTACTAATCTTGCAAGAAGAATTTTTAAAAGGTAAAATGTTTACGGACTTTTTTCCCATTTATTTCTTTTTTTTATGGATGCATGCTCAGAAGTTAATGCAGTGTATTTGAGATTGTGCTAAACCATGTCATTGTTATAGGGTAGTTTGCTTTTATAAGTAACAAAGTTTGTATTTTGTGTTTTAGTGATGTCTTCAATAAACTTACAATGTACTGTTTTCATTATAATCCGATTACGACCAATGCTGCTGTTGGGCATGTTCACTAATAGATCATTGTGCTGTGTAAATTACTGCCATACATTTCTTTTAACTGCTGTGGTCAAAAGCTAAATCAGGTCTATGGTATCCACTGTGCATTTTCATTAATTTTAGTGTTTTTTTGGTTCAGTGAATGTGGTTAACTGTTTTTTCTTGAGGGGTGGGGTGAGGTGGGCATGTTCGGTGGTAAAAATAATGCATTTAATTTTCTACAAGCTGTGTTAATGTTAGTTTTCAATGGCCAAAATGCCCCCACATTACTTCATTTACTATTTGACCTTTTTCATACTGTTTGTAATAACTCTTTTCTGCTCCATTCCTCAGTTATTTCGCATGCCAATGTTTTTTGAGCCAGTTCTTTTGAGTGCCAATGATTTTCAAGCCAGTTTTTTCAAGTGCCACTGTTTTTCAAGCCAGTTTTTTTTAGTGCCACTGTTTTTCAAGTCATTTTTTGAGTGCCACTGCTTTTCAAGCCATTTTTTCACATGCCAATGTTTTTCAAGCCAGTTCTTTCAAGTGCCAATGTTTTTCAAGCCAGTTCTTTCGCATGCCAATGTTTTTCAAGCCAGTTCTTTTGCATGCCAATGTTTTTTAAGTCAGTTCTTTTACATGCCAATGTTTTTTGAGCCAGTTCTTTTGCGTGCCAATGTTTTTCGAGCCAGTTCTTTTGCGTGCCAATGTTTTTCGAGCCAGTTCTTTCGTGTACCAATGTTTTTTGAGCCAGTTCATTTGTGCTGTGCACTAGTATGTTACTTCACCCTACTAACACAGTTTTGGTATATATGTTGCATATCAGGCAGCAGTATGTTACTGCACCCACTAGTACAGTTTTGGTAAATATGTTGCATGTCAGGTAAGTACAGATTCAAGCATGAAGAGAGCAGCAGCTTCATCACAGTCAACCATCAGCAAGAGAATGTGCAAGTGGCAGGATGTTTGGAAAACAGAATTCAACTGGATCGAGAGATGCAGTGATGTCAAAGCATTCTGCTGGTACTGCAAGAGAGAATTTCTAGTGACCCACGGTGGAAGAAACGATGTTGCACAACATGAGGCAACTGAACAACATACGACTGCTATTCTTCAAGCTAAATCCAGTCACCTGATGACAAACTGGGCAAGGAATGCAAACCTTGGGGACCAGAATTTAGGGTCATTGCAGCAGAAGCCTCTGAGGTGTTACATGCTGTTAAGCACAATATTTCCTATAACAGCTTGGACTGTGCAGTAAAGTTGGCCAGCTAGTTGTACAGTGACTCAGACACTGCAAAGAAACTATCTTGTGGAAGAACCAAGGCTAAAGCCATAGTTGAAAATGTTTTGGGACCGCACTCATTGGAATGCCTCCTGCATGACCTTCAAAAACCAGGCACTTCATTTGCAATTTCATCAGATGCTTCCAACAAGGGGAACATAAAATTATTTCCACTTGTTGTAAGGTATTTTTCTAAAGAAGAAGGGGTGGTGAATGGCCTTTTGGACTTCTATGAAGACCCTGATGAATCTGTACAGGCTATTTCACAGCAAGTTTCCAACATTATGAAAAGGCACTCCTTGCCCTGGAACAGCATTTCAGCTTATGGGGCTGATAATGCCAATGTGAACTATGGGAATAAATCTGGTGTGTATACCAGATTAAAAGAAAAGTGCCCATCACTCCAGAAGGCTAACTGTGTTGCCCACATCATTCACAATGCAGCCAAAAAAGCTGCAGCACAACTACCATATGATGTGAAAGTATTTGTAATGAAACTTTTCAGCCACTTCTCAGGTTCTGCCACAAGGACCAGAGACTTGAAATACGTCTTTGAGTTTTGTGGCATGGAATTTGAGAGTCTGTTAAGACATGTGCCAACAAGGTGGCTGTCACTACTCCCAGCCATTGAAAGAGTAGTGAAAAATCTCCTAGTGCTCCAGTCCTATTTCCTATCCCAGGGAGAAGAGGAACCCCCCCCCCAGCAGATATGGCAATACTTTTCAGCTAATGAGCATGATGAGATTGAATTTCCTATGCTGCCCCAGTACTATTTGCACTTTCTCTGTGCTTTTCTTGTTGATTTTAATGAACATATAAGTTGTTGTATCTTTTGGCTTTTCCCAGTTAGAGGTCTCCACAGCGGACATCCGGTTCACTAATGAGTGGCAGTAGATTTTTATGTGCTGAGTTGCCGGCCCTGACGCACAACCTTCAACAAATGTACGCCCATTCACACGTCTCCACACAGAAGACGCTTTAGCTGAGAATCGAACAGGACAACGTCTTACTGTGAGGCGACAACGCTACTGCAGCACCACCACCACAGTACATTAGAAAAATCAGCACTTACTGCCATGGAAACTTCTTGTGTAATGGTCTCTCTGAAGCAAAAACTGCAGGCAAGAGCTGAAGGTGTTTTCTTTGGAGGGAAACTTAGGGCACTTATGAACACATTAGATAGCACTTCTGCTAACAAACTGAAAAGAGATTTCATTGTGTTCTTGGAGACAGTAGTGAAATGCCTGGAACAGTGGTTTGATTACACTGAAAGCAACTACTTGTCTACACTATCTAAATTATCCCTAAATGAGCCCTTTGCTTTCAGTGACTTACTTAATGTGACCACTGCCCTAAGTCTGCAGGATGTAGATGAAGATTATCTTTTTAGGGACTACTTGGCAATTAGGCCCTTTCTCGAACAGTTATGTAACACAAGCTTGACCCCAGGAGAGAAGTGTCTGAAGCTTTTCAAAGAAGGTCCTGAACTGACTACACTATATCTGGTAATTGCTAGGGTTTATCTATACCAACCTCAAATGCATTTGCAGAAAGAGTTTTTTCTTTGGTGAAAGGTAAATGGACAGATGTGCGAAACCGATGTAGTGTGGACTTGTTAAAAGCCGAACTAATAATGACTGTAAATTACCGGACAAAATGTTGTGACTTTTACTCAAATATTGTTTCAAATCGGGCCCTTCTTCAAGCCATAAAATCAAATTCAATAGACACTTTAAAAAAAAAGTGATTTAGTGCACTAGTGTGTAGTATAACGTACTAGGGTGCAGTTTGTAATTTTGTGTTTTTCTTTGTTTAGCGTTAATTTGCTAGTGTGCAGTATGTAGCACTAGGGTACAGTATGTAGTTTTGTGTTTTCCTTTGCTTTAGCTTTAATTGACAATAAAAAGTCTTAATTTTATACTTGGCTTGTATGTGGTATGTAGTTTTTTTTTTAAGTTTTCTTTCTGAATAGTCATGGTTGGTTTATGATTTTTTTAACTTTTTAAATAAACAAGTGTCTGTTTAATGAGTAGTGTGTTTTTTATTCCTTTAAAGTTTATTTACTGTTACAACTGAGTAATTTATGTTTTTGCAGTAATAGTTCACTTCATTTAAATGGTTTGAGTTTTCAGTATGCTGTAATGTCACAATGCTGTATCCATAACTGTAATACTACATCTCCTTTAACACCTCTGATGACGTCGTGGTGGGGGTGTGACCAGTGTCATACTGGCCACAACCCTGCCCTATTGGCCACACCCCCCATGTCCCACTTTGGCCTTGTTAAAAGGCGGCAACCCTACCCCGGTCTCTTCAACCAAGGGAATCTAGCTTGCTCACAGCAATGAGACTAGAATCTATTGTTGTAAAGACAGTCCTTTTCCCCACTAGAATCTAATCATCTCACTATGAGCGGGCTAGATTCCCTTGACTGAAATCAGGACTACGTGAGGTCCCTTCAGACAAGGGAAAGAAAAGTGATGCAGTGAACAGGAAGTGACGATTATGTCAACGGCGGTTGTCGGAAGAAATGCGCAAAGGATAATGTAACGGCGCGGGGTGTGCTTAATATAGTTTATTTTGCGTTGTGGTTGTAATACGGATGTGTGATTATACTGAGAAAGGTTACATATCTGTCTTATATAAAATCTAGTTATGTATCTGTCAATGTGATATCTTACTTACTTTGGAGAATCTGCGTTTGTGTTTTGTTATTAGGATTTATATTAAGCGTTCGTATAGCAGTTTTGTTGGCTTGGAAACAGCCTCGTTTAGGTGAGAGATTGTCAGTGGTTTTGTATGTTGTTTATTTTAGTCATATGCCTTAGTCTTTTGGTTCAAAGGAGTGAATGACATGCTTGAAATTCTAGATGTTCCTGAGTAGTATTAACATGTACGTTTCAAGAGTAAGAAGTTTTGAACTTTAATACTCCCGATTATTTAATGATTGCGTTCCTAAATAGTTTATTGGAAAGTAGGGTATTTTATAAGGGATACACCAGTCATCCCAAACAAAATCGGAGACTTTCTTTGAGAAAATATTTTGTGGCTCCTCTAGTGATGTTTCTTAGCGTTTGAAGGAAAAGGTTGAGTAAGAGAATGCCTTTAACAAAATACTGTTATAAAACTACGCCTCATAAGTTCTACAGTGGAATCGTTACATTGTAGAAAGGGTTGTTTTAAAGTCTATAGTATAACTATTCCACTGAAGAGCTAGCTGTTCAAGAGTTTTGTTATTGGAGTGCACTGCAACAGTATAATCTTTCGCTCCAGTCTTGCCTGAAAACTGTACTTTTTTTTAATTTCCCGCTGCTGTCACTCCTTCACCACTCTTCAGAACTAGGTAGATTGGGGCTAACTTTATAAGTCCACAAATGACATGCAGATTCTCTGACTAATTCGGAGGGTAGATAGTTTTGAAATTGTGTTGTCTTACTGGATGCGCTGCCTGTTGTCAGATGATGCATGCTACCCAGTTATGTATTCTAGTGCTGAATTTTATTACATTGTTTTTGAATCGTGTACAAGCTGGGTAGTCTGAACTTTGACAGAATGTACTCCTAGCCAAATCAGTGGTACAGTTTTAGCGTTAATGTAAATGGCATACAGTGGTATAGCAAACATATTCAAGAACAGTGTACAAAGAGTAATAATTTTATTTTATTATACCGTGATTGATAAAGCAAGAGCAATGTGTTTTTTGCCTGCCCATTGTTAGCATTACCAATTAGCTCACAGTTTACTAATGAAACTAAGTTTCTCAACCTTTGGATAAACAGAGTGAGATTATTGTGTATTCTGTTGTGTTACTTTCACTTAAAAGACACTGTTATCTAGTTAAGGCTGTCCCTTTGCTGCTTCATGCTGGAATTTATCTACATGCAAATCACCATAGACAGTCCCATACCATATCCTAGCAAGCTACAGTCACCCTCAATGTCCGCAGAGCCCCCTAGCTCATACTTAAACCTAATGGAGACTCACTTAAACCGAATATTGTATTCATGGGAGACTAACTACGTTTGTACGGACTGGGAAACATACAGTGCCTCATTTTCAGGCATAATGAGTCTTGGATTTAATACAGATAACTTTGGCTAGATAGTGTGCACACCCAACTTTACTGGACCTAATAGTCACTGGTATGGGAAAGTGTTGCACCCCCCCCCCCCGTCATGTCCTCACTGGTGAGGTTGGATCCAAAGTTGTCATCTTTGAAATAAAAATCAACCCTGTGACTATAGCAAATCCAGTGACAGTTAAGAACTATGTCATTGTCAACTGTATCCTATTAAGCAAGAATGTCAAAATTCAGTGCCTTTTCCAACCCTGAGTCCCCAGACATAGTTGCTTTAACAGAAACTTGGCTAAATAAAAACACAGCTAACTCAGAAGTTCTCCCTACTGGCTACAATATCATTAGACAAGACAGACCACTTCGTAAAGGGGGTAGAACTGCCTTACTGTACAAGTCCAACTTAACTGTCTGTCAATTACCAAACTCCTACCCCTCCTCCAATAATTGGGACATACTTATCTCACAACTTCAACTTCACCCTAAAAAGGTCATCACCACAATTGTGATCTATATTCCACCTGGTAATACACCTGCTAGCCTTGAGGACTTCTTATCCTGGTGTTCTTCCACATACTCACAAGAAACCCTTATTCTGGGGAACTTCAACCTAGATTGGTTCACCTGTATATCAGAACCACTAAGTAATCTAATAAATCTCCATGGCTACCAGCAACTAGTCCAAATTCCAACTAGATGTGATAAAAAATCTAAAAGGAATCCATCCTTGACTGGGTCCTAACTAACAACCCCACATTGTACCCTCACACAGGCATTCTCCCAGACTTATTTATACTTTATATGTAGTAAAACAAGCACATGCAAAACCACTAACTATATATCCACTAGAAACACAAAAAAATTCTCTCCTGAGGTCCTCAACACTTTACTTTGTAACTATAACTGGACCCCCCCCCCTAAAAACCCTCCCACTTGACCAGGCTGTAGCATATTTCAACAAAACATTTCTACAACACCGCGACACTGTTGCTCCATTGTGTAAAATCAAGGTTCGAACCTCTACAAACCCCTGGCTCAGTAAAGAAACCAAACCAATTTTCAAGTTCAGAGAGACTGCCTGGATTTACTATAAAAAAAAAAAAAAAAAACAAAGCAACACAAAGCCTAACTAAGTACCAAGAACTGTGCAACTGTGCAAAACAAATGCATTAGGCTGGACAAAAAAATCCTACTACACAACATTACAAACTAAATACCAAAATAACCTGCAAAAATTTTGGAAAAATGTAAACCAGCTACTAAAATCCACCCAAAAGGCTACCCCCAAACCAACCACCCCTGACACTAAAGTTCCCATCGAAACACAATTCAACTCCCACTTTGTGAACTCAGTCAAATCCTTAGTATCACAGGACAGTTCCTTCCTCACTATTCCCCCCCCCCCCCAACACAAATAACACTAATACAAGCTTTACCCTCAAAACAGTTTCCACCACTTCAATCAAAAGCATGCTCTCCAAACTAAAAACCTCATCAACAGCAGCTGACCTACTCCCCAGCTATTTCTTGAAACTCGCAGCAGATGCTGTTTCTATCCCAGTCTCCACTCCCATAAACAGATCAGTTGTTGAAAACTATGTGCCCAAACTCTGGAAAATATCCTATGTTACACCCATACATAAAGGCGGGACCTCCACTGAACTTATTAACTACAGACCCATTGCTTTACTCCCCCCGGCCAAAATCCTAGAACAATGCATCCATACCCAGATGCTTAACTATCTCCTAGACAGCAGCAACATCCTGTCACCTACTCAGCATGGTTTCAGACCTGCCCATAGTACCACTACAGCTCTCTCCTGCTTCACAGACACAGTAAACCGTCTCAAAAATGAAGGCCTACAAGTGTCAACTCTTTTTTTGGATATATCCAAAGCATTTGACACAGTCTTGCACCAAATCCTGCTAAACAAACTAAACCAATATCATCTATCAAATTCCACTCTTACCTGGTTCCAAAGCTACTTAACTGACAGGTACCAAGCTGTGAAATGGGAAAATTCTCTCTCTCCTCAGCTGCCCGTAACTATAGGAGTCCCACATGGTTCTATCTTAGGACCACTACTATTCACAGTCTTCACAAATGACCTCCATACCTCCACACAGCATGCATCTATAATTCAGTATGCAGATGACACTACCTTAATCTGTGCTGCACAAAACATTCCCACCCTCCTGCAAACAACTCAACTAGCATTCTCTGATGTTGAAAACTACCTTACCAAAGCCCAACTTATCCTCAATCCAAAGAAAACTCAGCTTATATTATAACCAGTTCTAACAAAAACACTAACAGTCAATTCACTATCTACTCCACAAATGCTACTCCAGTTGCTCCAGTGGCACAGGCTAAGCTATTGGGAATAACTATAGTCTCCCCCCTAAGATTTGTTAGTCGTCTCAACTTAACTGTTAAATAAGTACATGCCAAACTGGGGTCACTCTACCGTATCAAACCATTTCTTACGAACAACACAAGATCAGCCGTTGCTCGCTCCCAACTTCTATCCACCCTACTCTATGCATCTCCTATTCTGACTAATCTCAACAAAACTGAACTAAGCAAAATGGAAGCCTGCTGTAACAGAATTGCCCGCTTTGCTGCAAATTGCTCATATAGAACTCATCACTGTACTGCTTTGGGACAGCTCCACTGGCTTGAACTGCCCAAACTCCTAACTTACAATCAGCTCTGCTTTTCTATCTATAGAATAAGTCTCCTGCCCTCAAAAACCTAGTACAACATCACTCAGCCAAAAGGCCTCTTAGATCATCAAGCAAACTACTACTAGAAGTCACCAACAGCTACAATAGCTTTGGAGATGCACTATATAGTAGTTCAATGGCTAAAAAATGTAACTCTGTCCCTACTAGCATTTAAAACACATCATCCAAAGCCTCCTTTAAAGATCTTATCAGGCAACATCTCAAGCAAAGTTAGCAGTGCCATGATTGCTCCCCAGGCTAGTGAAAGCGGATAACATATACATACTAAATCTAGAGCACTTGATAATAGTTTTCAATCTTACTCACAAACACTGGCTAATCTGCAATGTATGTACTGTACCTGTGTACTATGTATGTATTCTACCTATGTTCCAAATTTCAGCTGTACACCACAAATCTATTAATTACCTTTATTTTTTAAAATTAATATTTTTTTTGTTTGTTCTCTCCACTGTAACTGCTTATGTGCCGCATACCACTGTAAAAACATGTATCTTGTAATTTGTGTGTATACTGATCATGTCTAAATAACTAAATGTGTCTGTAATTTTTCTTTGTGAAGCTTTTCTCCCCGGGCCTCTGCTGAAAAAGGGCCTTTTTGGCTTGGACACCCCCGGTTAACAAATGTAAAATAAATAAATCTATGCTGAATTGTTCAGAGACCTTGTACAACCATGTAACTGTCTGTATAGAGGCTATTGTACCTACCAGAAGTAAGCCCATAACATTCCACATTTATGAAATCCTAACCTCAATAGGGTATATAACAAAAGGAAAAACGTTATGGTTAAAATGAGGATGAGAACGTCCGTAATAATGAGCTCTCCAATTAAACTAAGCAGGAAACAGAACTAATTAAGTCTAACGAAGTCAGTTACAATGTCAGGATAGTCTCACAGGCTAAAGGCAACCATAAGGTCTTGTACAGCTTTGTTTGATACCTCAGAGACGGCACACATCAATGTGCCAAATTGGTAGTTATTGGTGCCACCTTCACTTGATGGCGAGACATAGCAAATTTACTAGCTGACCTATCCAGCTCAAACTTGATACCCTCCAACTTTTAACAGGGAGTAGGTCCTGACTGTGCTTTTCAAGGCCAAAAAATGGACCCTGAAAATATCCCAGGATGCCTCCTAAACAACTTGAAACATATCTTCTCAGGACCACTTGAGTCACTTTTCAGTCGTGCCCTCAGAACAGACTTTGTACCACAGGAAAGGAAAACTGCAATGGTTATCCCATTTTTTTTTTCAAGGGTGGACCATCCACCAACCTCTGAAACTACAGACCTACTAGTCTGACAAGTCTAATATGCAAAGCGATGGAACAAATTATTGTGGAAATGATCAAAAAAGAAAAGATAGGCAAAATTCAGACACTCTACTCATCCCAGTTGGCTATGTCACAGGGAGGTCATGCCTACTAAACTAGGTAGACTTCTTTGAGAAGGCCACCAAAGCAATGGATGAGGGGGTAGTGATGGATAACCACCTACCTGGACCTGGCTAAGGCATTCAGTACAGTACCCCACTCGGGTATAGTTGATAAACTCACCAAACTGGGCAAAAACCTGTACATAGCTGGCTGGACTGCTAGCTGGCTCGCAGACAAGGATCCAGAAAGTCAGGGTTGGTGATACCACCACCATTAAGAGACCATTCACCACCAGGATCCCTCAACTATGTATGCTGGGATCGCTCCTATTTGGCATCTAATTCTCTGAGTTAAAGGCTAATGTCAAGGTCTTTGGCTTACCAAGATTGCAGATGACTGCAAATTAGGAGCTATCATAGATCCCCCCATGACACAAACATTTTACAAGAGGGTGTAGCACAAATAAATGACTGGTGCCAAAGTCCCAGATTAAAACTTGGTTCTAAGAAATGTATTGTAATACCTTTTGGGAAAACTGCCGCCCAGGCTAATTACTCCATTTATAAGACCCCCTCCCCCACAAGAGTTGACCTGGTAGTCGGTGATCTGGGAACATATGTCAGCAGTAATCTGCCTTTGACCAACATGAGGCCAAGGTACTAAGAAAATCATTCTGTGTTGCCCAGCTTGTAAGGGCATGGCATCCAGGTCCAAGAAAGTCATATTGCCACTTTGACCCTTATCTTACCCATCATTGAGTATAATGCCTCCTTTGGCATGTACCTGACTAGACATATACAACATTTGAAATATCCGCAAAGGTTAATTGCCAGGAAAATTCAGGGTTTGAACACATTGCCCTTTACAGATTACGTAAATCCCTATCTCTATACTGAATCCCCTACATGTTAATAAGCGGTGATCTGTACCTGGCATAGAAAGCATTATCGGATAAAGCTCTGATGGACCTTTTGCACTTCCACAAAATGAACAGCTTAAAAAAACACTAGATCCAAGGATTTGATCTTTGCTTGTGACATAAGTAAGGCTTGTTGGCTAGACAGTTGTCTCATAGGATTTCCATGCTCTGAAACAGGCTCCCCATCCATGTGAATCAGAGTCCATCCTTAACCTTATTTAAATATAACCTTAAGTAATGGATGGAAAATCAGAAATTCACCACAGGTCTGACCCCATGCCGATAGTTTGGTTATTACTATCTTTCTCTCTCTGTAACATACACCTCCACATAACCTCTAGAAACTTCTTTGCTAGCATAACCCATCCTAATAAACACCTGTGATTCATAGGGACACATTTGGGTTGGGTTGTTTGGGTAGACTTGTAAAGCCCTTACCTGAATATAGTAAGTGGGGTAACAAGGCATTATATTCATTAAAAGAATGTTAAGTATAAAGTAATACATTTTAGCCATCCAGTGAGCTTCCTAGTGTAAGTAGTTAGTAAGCTGTTAGTATGCGTTCTACGTTTTGTCCATTTGTTCCACTTTGAGAGGCAGTGTTCCATATTCTGGAGATTGAAGGTTTAGAGGTATGACATGAGAGTATGGGCACATGTGTATATGTATATGTATATATATATATATATATATATATATATATATATATATATATATATATATATATATATACAATGCGCGCACACACACGCACAGACACAAATACATACATATATTTGAGATGTAATTGTGTAATGTGTATGTGTGCGTATGTTTGTATGTAATTGTTTGAGTACTGGGAAAGTCTAACCAGACCTGAAACCCTAAAGAAGCACTCCACAGTTAAAATATGAAGTGAAACAATCAAAAAGAATAGAAATATTTAGTAATACGTTAAACAGAGGAATTAGATAAGAGTGCAAATTTGTGGCTGGGCAGTGTTTACTTTCACTTTTATTTTTGTAAATTTCAGTCCTGTTTATCTGTTTAGCAAAAAGGGAAAATTATACTAGAAAACAGCAGAA
Organism: Protopterus annectens; assembly: GCF_019279795.1. NCBI lineage: Eukaryota > Metazoa > Chordata > Ceratodontiformes > Protopteridae > Protopterus > Protopterus annectens. The sequence continues at coordinate 1,447,497,035 of NC_056733.1, forward strand.
TATAAAGGTGAAAAACTATTTCAAAATAATGCTAATAATACTAGCATTAGTGCATTCTAAGTCTTATTTCCACTAGAAGTAGTGCATATAGGAATTGTTATTGGCTAGATTTGTTTACAAAATATTTTTTATGTAAAATTAATGTACAGGAGACAATTACTGAATAACAGTTATAGAAATAAAACATGTAATGTATAATGTATGTAAATAAAAAAAAAAAGTTAACTTTTTTTTTGTTAATGTCTACGTGCCTGTGTCTTAAGTGATAATTTTATAAAGGTGTTAAGCAAGTTTGTTGTGAAATCTCATTTTTTATCAACAAGATAGTTGATTAGGTCAGAGATGAGAAGTAGAGAGAGGAGGATATTCATATTATCATGGTGTGTTAGAGAAGAACACAGCCATGAGTCTGCTGGGTATATTTTCAGTTGTGTTTAAATGAGGAAATGTTGTTGTTGAGCCTTATGTTAAGAATGATCAAGCTGCATATTCTGGAGATGTAATTGCCATATAGGGTTTCACCTGCTGGTTTGTTAACTTTGTGTATGTTTGGTAAGCAATTGTATGTGAATTGTGAACTTTTTGTGTTGGTATGTGTGATGTAAGGATATTGGTTTGTAGACTGTGTGCAATCTGATGTCATAATTATCATTGACTTCAACAATTGGCTAAGTTTCTGGTGTCATTCACAGGGGATCCAGTATCGGTCTGCCTGGGACTACATGATCAACAAACCAGGATGCTTTGCTGAGATGGTCTGCACTTGTCGCCCCTGGGATTCAGGTTACTGGCTAAGGCTCTTGCCACCCCTATAGTGCCTTTTTTAGGCAACGCTCAATGGACAAAACCACCACCGTAACAGATATAAGCATGCAAAATCTGAAGGTAATGTTACTTATTGCTAGAAGTCTACACCTCAAAATGCACTCTCTCGAGGCACTCCTAAAAATGGAGAACATCGATATCTGTGTAGTAACTGAGACCTGGTTCAAGACTCCAGAGAGCACCCCTGCAATACCAGGCTCCATCTCTTGCCACACGTTTTGGCCATCAAACCGGGACCAAAGCACTAAAGGCAGAGGAGTGTCCATATTTATCAAGGATATTCACACCTCTGGGCTAGTTGCCCAACACATGAGCAGTCTTCAAGAAAAATCTTGATGAGTGGATGGGAGATAGAAAATTCACCCCAGGGATCACTTCTATGGTTCTGCTAGACAGTGGCACAGGAAAATAATTTTCTTGGGTGGCGACCTTTTGGCTAAGCTTATATAGGCCCTAGGGCCAATAGCATAGTACCTACGTATGAACAATGCATCTGAAATTCTACAGGTGCAACTAACACTAGGTAAGACTGCAATCCAAATTGTAGCTTGCTACATATCCCCCACCATGCCCCAAGATTCTCACTATACCATTCTAAACATATTGGAAAATATTAAGATACAACCAAACACCCTAATACTGGGTGATTTCAATTACCCTGCCATTAATTAGGAAAATACTTGGGTACCAACACCTTTGCCCCACGGTTCTTGGGATTCATAAATTCCAATGTCCTGGATCAACTAATCCATAGTCCCACCAGGGGCTCAAATATCCTAGACTTGGTCATTACCAACATGGGAGATCTATGCTCCACACCGGTGGTCACTTCCTCGTTGGTCAGGTCTGACCATAAGCTAATCACTCTTGACATCCACATTCTACCCCCACCCCCCAATAGGGAAACCTCTATAAAAAACTTCTCCAAAGCCAACTTCATGCTACTCAAAGTCAGAAGTGACAAACTTCATGACACCCATGCAGGTGGGAACTGAAAGTTTGACTGCTGAATCCTACACTAAGGCACTGTACGAGCACATCCACTCATGCATGAATCATGCCATTCCAAATAGAACCAAGACGGTCTCCTCCAAAAAAAAAAAGAAAAAAGGAACCCGATCTGGTGGTCCCCTGCCATAAAAAAACTATACAACAGAAAAAAGAAACTGTTGCAGAAGAGAGGAAAATCCCAGGATGCAAAAAACTCACTTACCAGCCTCAGTAAGAAGTTGAGATCCCTCATAAAATCCTCCAAAGCTAATTACGAAAATAAAATTGTCAAAGATTGCAAGGACAACCACAAGGCATTCTATAGTTATGCATCAAAAAAGTTCACCCTGCACAAAAGGCAATTGCATGGCTTGAACAATATAGAATCCAAAAACAAAAATGTAAGCCAGCAAACTGTAAGGCTGAAAAAATAAATTTATTTAGTTAATGCAGTGCAAAAACAAGACAAACAAACTGGTTTCAGCTGGTACACAACACAGCCTTCCTCAGTGTAAAATAAAATGCATTTCAAGAAGTCTTTTATACATGCACTTAATTGGAATCGGCTTGTAATTGGTTGATCTAAAATTGTTTATTTAATCCAGGTGGAAATAAACCACCCAGTTTAACAATCTATTTTTTCTCTTTGGTGTCAAGAATGGAATGCCGCACTGCTTTGTTGGATTTGTTCCCTTTCATGATAACTATTACAATGAAACTAAACTTGGCAGATGAATGTTTTAGAGAATGTTTATATAAAGCACTACTCAGTTTCTTGTTCTTCATATCACTGGTATGCTCAGAAATTCTCAGTCTTAGTGGTCGTGAGGTTTGCCCTTTGTAGAAAGAGTCACAGCTCCATGCTGCTAGGTATATCAGCCATTCACTACTGCAACTGGCAAAAAAAATTAATGTCATAAACTGTACCACATTTCTTACTTGTGAATTGTTTGGATTTAAAAACCTTATTGTAGTGAGTGTAATGTCCACATGGGAAGCATCCTGTAAGCACCTCACTCAATAGTGTAGTTTTGTACCTCATGGGATGGTGTCCTGGAATGTGAATATCTTTGTACACTGTTGATTAATAAATCAGAATTCCTCCCATAAGTTGTCACTAGTCTGGTTAATTTTGATTCAAACATTACTTTTCTTGAAGTTTCCATCTCCAGAAAACCAGATCATACTTTGTGTACTGAAGTTTTCCAGAAGCACCCCCCCCCCCCCGATACAATACCCTCCTCCATGCATCCAGCTTTCATCTTCCCCATATAGCTAAAAATATCCCCAAATCCCAATACATTAGAATGAGACGCATCTGCTCCAAGGATTCTACCTTTCAGGAATATAGGCGGGATCTGACTCACAGGTTTAGGGACCAGGGCTATCAGATGGAACATGTTCGTCAGGCCAGCAATTGGGCCAATACACTCAAGAGGGAAGACCTTTTGACCTATAAACAATGGGAGTAGCAGAGCTTGGCACCCATTAGACTAGTGACAACTTATGGGCGGAATTCTGATTTATTAATCAACGGTGTACAGAGACACTGGAATATTCTACAGAGTGATCACAACCTAACTAACAGTCTACCAGACAGATGCCAGTTTTCATTTCGTAAAGGGAGAAATCTTGCTTCCCATTTGAATCATTATAAACATTCACATTCCAGGACACCATCCCATGAGGTACAAACTACACTATCGGGCGAGGTGCTTACAGGATGCTTCCCATGTGGACATTGCACTCACTACAATAAGGTTTTTAAATCCAAACAATTCACAAGTAAGAAATGTGGTACAGTTTATGAAATTAATTTTTTTGCCAGTTGCAGTAGTGAATGGCTGATATATCCAGCAACATGCAGCTGTGGCCCTTTCCATATAGGGCAAACCTCACGACCACTAAGACTGAGCATTTCTGAGCATACCAGTGATATGAAGAACAAGAAACTAAGTAGTGCTATATATAAACATTGTTTAAAACATTCATCTGCCAAGCTTAGTTTCATGGTAATAGATATCATGAAAGGGAACAAATCCAACAAATTGGGGTGGCATTCCATTCTTGACACCAAAGAGAAAAAAATGGATTGTTAGACTGGGTGGTTTCTTTCCACCTGGATTAAATGAACAATTTTAGATCAACCAGTTACAAGCTGATTCCAATTAAGTGCATGTATAAAAGACTTCTTGAAATGCATTTTATTTTACACTGAGGAAGGCTGTGTTGTGTACCAGCCGAAACCGGTTTGTTTTGTTTTCGCACTGCATTAACTAAATACATTTGTTTTTTCAGCCTTACAGTTTACTGGCTTACATTTTAGTTTTTGGATTCCATAGTTATGTCAAGAATCTAAATGGCAATGCTCAGATCTGCTCTGAGCTACAACAGAATGGCATTAAATATACCGATCCCAAGGGTATTGCCAGTATCCTGGCAGATCGATTCATTGCCAACTTCACCCCTCCCAAAGGGCTCATCTCAATACCAAAAGATTGCCAAATTCCGGTAATCACGGCCATACAGGTAAAAAACGCACTCTCCAAAGCTAAGAATACAGCATCCATAGGACCAGATGACATCCCGGGCTGTGTACTACATGAACTGCAAAATGAACTGGCACCTCACCTAAGCGTCATGTTTAATCATGGCCTCACCTCAGGCTTTGTACCCAATGAGTGGCGCACAGCTGCAGTTATCCCACTCTACAAGGGGGGGTCCACCTTGGATTCTGGGAACTATCGTCCCATCAGTCTGACGGGACTGATCTGCAAAGCCATGGAACGCATTGTCATGGAACTTGTAAACAAAGACATTGGCAACCTTCAAACACTGGAACCCACCCAGTTTGGTTTTGTAAAGGGCTGATCTTGTCTCCTCAACCTGATTGACTTCTTCGAACCAGTCTCCAGAGCCGTGGATGCGGGTAAGGACGTCCACACAGCCTATCTGGACCTCCTCAAGGCCTTTGTTACCATCCCCCACTCTGGAATCCTAGCTAAACGTACTAAGCTGGGCATTAATCCCTACATCACTGAATGGGTTATACACAATCACGTATCACCAATAAGTGCACCAGCCTCTTCTTCTTAAAATAAAATAGGATTTATTCCAAACACATTAGCCGTACAAACGTAAAAACATCTGATGATAAAACAGTGTTGTGTTGAGCGCTTTCACCCACTTCAATGTGGGCTTCCTCAGAACACTGAACAAGCACACCCTTTTTATTTGAATTTTGGCACCACAATTTTCTTTGTCAGACTTTTAAAGTCATATACACATATTGCAACCTTGTACCTAAATCTAAAATTATATATACATATGAACAGCTTGTTTAAACTATAAAATACATTATCGATATGAGTTATGTATGTCGCCTAAAATTGGGTATAGAATACACTTATAAGAAACAACCAACAATATATTTATATTAAGTGTATATGGATACGTGTTATGAAGACATTTAAATCACTGTTACAAAACTATATACTAATTGTAACCAGTTGTAAACTAATTCAACACTCTCGAGAGAGGAATATTCAAGAAGCATAATGATACGAACAATATTTGAACATCAACATGAATAAACGTTCCAGGTCACAAGATGAGAAATTAATATGTCTCTAAAATGGTCTTACAAGAAATATAATCATTAAGTCCAGGTGGATTCGTTGCGTCTAAATATAATTGCCACCACGTTTCCCTAAACGCCAGTAAAGTTTTGTAGTCACACCCCCTGGGATCTATATGTATAGTTTCTAGTAAGGCAAATCTAAATTCGTGGGCATCTCCCATCTTTTCAATATGTCTATACACTGCATTTTTGGTGTCTCTCTTTCTTATACAATAAATATGATCATATATTCGTTGTCTAAAGCTTCTTTCGGTTTTACCTATGTAAAAACTAGAACATGTAATACACTTTGCCATATATATAATCATTTTTGTCTTGCAATTGCCATACTTAAGTTTGGTCCTAGTGTGACCCATATTGTCTTAACAAAATACTGGCTGCTTCTAATATGAATCCACATTGATTGCACATCCCACATTTTATAGTGAGTTTCTCTAATAATATAAATATATTGTTGGTTGTTTCTTAATGAGTGTATTCTACACCCAATTTTAGGTGACATACATAACTCATATTGGGTAATGTATTTTATAGTTTAAACAAGCTGTTCATATGTATATATAATTTTAGATTTAGGTACAAGGTTGCAATATGTGTATATGACTTTAAAAGTCTGACAGAGAGAATTGTGGTACCAAAATTCAAATAAAGGGAGTGGTTGTTCAGTGTTTCAGTGTTCTGAGGAAGCCCACATTGAAGTGGGTGAAAGTGCTCAACACAACGCTGTTTTATCATCAGATGTTT
>NC_056733.1:1447508233-1447510527 GCF_019279795.1 Protopterus annectens
TGCACACATGTACTGTTGGAAATTAGCAGCTGTCTCGTGCAGTTTGAACCTTGAATAAATCTTGTCTGTATTTGCTGTTGTTACTGTGTTTTCATCTTTTGACAGGAAAATATGGCAGAACTTGGATTTTGTAGCGTTTTATAGATCATAGGAGGTTACTAGGCTAATGGCCCTGAGGCCCTTACAAGCCTAGCCAAGAGTTTATCCCCAAAAAAGAAACCTTAGTCGGCACCTGTTGCCCCTGTCATTGAGGGCCAAAGGTGGAACCCCTGGGACAAATTTGTGGTTTCCCATCCACTCATCAAGGTTGTGCTTGAAGTGGGTCAGCAAGGTACTCTGTTTGACATGTATGGAAAGTCTATTCCAGAGACAGGGCAGCCTCTGGGAGACAGCAGGTTTTGTTGATGTCGCATATTAGATTTAGGCCTATTGAGGGGGTAATGCGCAAGGAGTTAGACTTACAGATATGGAGCATCTCTAGTAGGGCAGGATCCGATATTGCCCTGTAGGCGAGACACAGATCACATCTGAGCAATCTGTATGATACAGAGTAAAGTGATAGAGATTTGAGCCTGTCTGCATAGGACAGGTATTGGAGGCCATGGATTCTCTTTGTGAGGTATTTCTGTGGCCTTTCCAGTTGGTGCAGGTGTTTGGAGAGGTACATACCAAACAGGGCATTATACTCAATTATGGGTCTAATGATAGGTGTGAGACCCTCTTGCAGTATGTTAACATCATTTGGGGAGTCGGTGACAGCACCCAGTTTACAGACATCCGCAAACTTGGTCATCCACAGGCCCTTTGTCTTTACCTGAATCTCTGAAAAGTAGATACCAAATAATAGGTGTCCCAGGACAGTTCCCCGGGGAACACCACTAGTGACAGGTCTGCTGTCAGAGGTGGTGGTGCCTATTTTGACCTTGTGGATCCTATCTGTGAGCCAGTTGGCCACCCATCTGACGAGATGGGGATTAACACAGAGTTGTGTTAGATGTTCGATTATGTCAAAGGCCTTGGCCAGGTCAAGGTAAGGTGTATGTACTGACTTTCCCTCATCCAGGGCCTTGGTGGCAGTCTCAAGAAGTCAGTTACATTCAATAGGCAAGATCTGCCCCTGACAAATCTGAATTGGGTGGGGTCGAGTGTTTGGAGATTGCCTGTGTCCTTGTTTATGAGATTCATAATATACGCTCCATGGTTTTACAGATCAGACTTGTCAAGCTAATGGAGTGATAGTTTCTCGGGTCAGTAGTGGCACCACCTTTGTGCAAGGGGGTGACAATGGCTGTTCTCCACTCTGCTGGAATGAAGCCTGTAATTAGGCTGTGGGTGAATAGGGTGCTCAACAAAGAAGCTAGTTCTTGCTGGAGATGGTGCAGAATACAGCCTGGGATATTATCAGGTCCCATGGAAGCTGTGTTCTTTGCCTTGGATAGGGCCTTTAACACTTGAGATGTGAGGTGTGGGAGAAGTATCGGGGATGGCAACTGGGCCTTTAGGGGGCAATAAGGGGGTGAAGTTTGCACTGAACTTATCAGCCACCAGGTTGGCTAAGTCGGCAGGATCAATGTAAGGGGTACCATTAAGGACTTGTGGTTTCCCTTTGTTTCAGAGGCTAGTTTCCACTCATAATTGGCTTTGGAGTTTTTCACTATTGATATAATTTGCTTGTTGAGGCGGAGGAAGGAGATTTTCCGATTTGGGATTTGTTCTTTTTTACCCTCGGACAACATTTTCTTCCTTTTGTTGTAAAGCCTGTTGCTAGAGGATGTCCACCAGACAGGTTTGTGTTTCCTTGAGGAGCAGGTTTTAGTTCTGTTGGTTATGGCTGAGTTCATGCAGTTGTACAGTGCTTGTATACTGCACTGGCAGTATCAGCATAGTTGTGTGCATCCTCTGAGGGGGGAGGTGGTGTGAAGCTGCTGATACCTCCCTTAGGAGGGTGTAGTCAGCTTTTGAGAAATTTTTTAGCCTGGTTATGTCTGTGGAGGGGTTGGGTGGGATAGAAACTTCGAATGAGACAGATTAATGATTTGATCTCACCAGGGAAGAACATACTGTGGAAATGGTCCCCCGGTCACCCATGTTGGTGAGAACCAAGTCCAGTATGTCATCTTTACTTGTGGGGGGTGAGACCAGCTGGTCTAGTGCATTAAAATTGAAAAAAAATCAAGGAGTCAGTGGGTGAGTGCGTTAGTGCAGGAATAGTTCACCCAGTCTATGGTGGGGTAGTTGAAGTCACCAAGGATCAGGGTGTTAGGGGATACCTTGATGGAGTTAAGTACATCTAT
>NC_056733.1:1447511027-1447538009 GCF_019279795.1 Protopterus annectens
TACAATGCTACAATGGGGCTATTGTGTATTACATTTGCATGCATGGGTTCTGCTTCTGGATATTACGCTTAGACATACGCCGTCCTGTGTATGCGCTAAACATGTTGCTGGGTGTGGTACATGTTGCTATGCACATGTTTGCCTGTGTTTAGGTATCTTGGTTCATTCCTGTTGTTATGTCGACACGGCTACCCGGCTGTGTACTCTCACTACTGCTTGTGACCATTATGGTTGCCACCTTTTCCAATGCCCATAGTGGGACATCTTTTGTGGAAACATCGGATTTTGCAGGACAACACATACCCACAGCAAGTAGAGATGACAGAACTTCACATTTTTGCCATAATATACGCTTATTCTCGTAGCATTTGGGTTCCTTATTCGGTTTCTTATGCCATGTATGTGTTTCATATACAAAATATATGTTTTATGCTACTATTACAGGTATATTGAGGGAATATTTTTGCCCGAAAATCTCAGGTCATTTGCCATTTTTCGATATTTGGCGGGACACAACTGTCAAATGAGGGACTGTCCATAGCAATGTGAGACAGTTGGTAACCCTGGTGACCATGCCCATGTCGCTACTAGGTTGCCACCTTTTCCAATAGCCAAGGTGGGACATTTTTGGGACTCACATCAGATTCTACAGGCCGACACATACCCACGGTCAGTACATAGCATAGAACTTAACTTGTTTGCCTAAATAAAAGCTTATTCTTGTAGCAGTTTGGTTGCTTATTCTGTTTCTTGTGACATTTAGGTATTTTAGTTACGGAAATAACTATTTTATGCGACCATTACATAAAATACGGGATATAATTATGTCCTACAATCTTGGCACATTTGCCGTTTTTAATATTTTTTATCGAGGCACAACTGCCCATAGAGGGACTGCCCCTCGCAAAGTGGGACAGGTGGTAACCTTAGTCGCTACTCCTATGTCGGTGCGGCGTGCTGACATGCTGCGGTACACCTTCTCTGGGTATGCCCACTGACGGTGCATTGCGGGACAAACACGGTGTTACGCGTATCCTTTGTTCCTTGGACGGGTACACTTAGGGCTTCGTGGGTTGTGTTTGCTTCTCCTTTTGTTGGGCTGGGTACTATGTTGCATACTCTGCGTGCGTTTCATTCTGCACGGGCCCTGGCTGGTGACATTACTATTTTGGGCGGACTGTGTCAGTCAGCACTTTAGGTTGCTCATCGCCTGCCGGCTTAGCCACGCCTCCGGACGCATCCTACTTGGGATCGCTCACGTACACGCGACGCGTGTCTGTGGTTGCGGCGCGCACTCATTACTATGCATATGGCACTACTACGCCGTCTATTCACTGCACCGCCGGCGCAGGCCTTACACCGGCCTTACGCCGAGCTTCATGAATCCCGGGGATTAACTATATTGCGGCCCAAAAAAAAAATATATATATATATATATATATATATATATATATATATATATATGTATTTATTTATATATATATATATATATATATATATATATGTATGGATCTACTTTTCTTGATTAAAAATACACCTCTTTGAAAAAGAAAAGTAGACTCACACTTATGCGGAAGTGCACTTCACTGAAAGTGCACTTTTGCAAAGATCGTTTTCAACAAACCGCTCAGGAAACCTTAATGTTTTGGCAGGGGCAAGCCCCCCTGCACACCCCGTGTGGGAGGCTTGCCCCCCCCTCACACACTCCTACTTAAATATACCAACTCTGAGATCACACTAAAATGGGGAAACAGGTAAATTTGCTTTCCCCACTGTTCCTTAACAGTTCATTGAACCGTTCTTCGCAAAAGTGCACTTTCGGGCAAATGTGGGTTTACTTCTCTTTCTCGAAGTAGTGTACTTTCGTTGAAGAGAAGTAGACCCATAGTTATATATATATATATATATATATATATATATATATATATATATATATATTTATATATATATATATATATATATATATATATATATATACATACATATGGGATCCGGACACATGCTCGACTAGCATATGTCCGAATCAGAAAACATCGAACACACATACACAAAAGCGCTTAACATCGCCAAGCGCTTCCATGTATGTGTGTCTGTTTCGTATATTGGACTACAGTGCGGGTAAGGGAAAATTCCCTTTTCCCCACTGTAGTGCAATCTCAGAGTGAGAATAATAAAGTAGGGGGCATGCAGGGGGGCTTCACCCTCCTGCAGAAACGTAGATTTTTTTTGAACTACACATACACGGCGCTTTCGATGTTAAGCACTTTCATGTATGTGTGTTCGATGTTTTGATTGGACATATGCTAGTGAGCATGTGTCCTAGTCCCATATATATATATATATATATATATATATATGTATATACATATATATATATATATATATATATATATATATGTATATACATATATATATATATATATATATATATATATATATATATATATATATATATATATATATATATATATGTATATACATATACATATATATATATATATATATATATATATATATATACGTATATATATATATATATATATATATATATGTGTGTGTGTGTGTATACGTATACGTATATATATGTATGTATGCATACACACACACACACACACACACACATATATATATATATATATATATATATATATAAAATTTATTTATTTATTTTTTTTTTAATGGGATAACAGGTTTGGCATATTGTGTGAATTTTCAGATGTGTATATGAAGAACAGGAGGGTGGCCTAATGGTTAAGGTGTTTGCCTTTCAAGCACAAGGTGCAGGGTTTGAGTCTCACAAGCGATAGGTAGCTAGACTTAAAATTGTTCGCAAGAGCAGTTAGCTTAATACTAATCTATGAACCTATGAACAGTTGTTTTTAAGTTTGCACATCCTTTGGAAATTCATGCTAATATGAAACCTGTTATTCTATCAACTTTCTCTTTGTATGTGCTGTATTTAAACTGTGTCCCTATTTGTCCCCCCAACATTTGTATATTTGGCCAGTGTTTGTGCTCTCTGGGGTTGAGAGGTATCCTCTCTCCTTTTGAATTGCCAAATGGCAATTCTGGAGTGCAGGGGGCATGTGTATTGTGAAAGCTCTGGTCTCAGACACACACCCCTGCACTCATACACACAGATCGTGTCCATGTAAGACTACAGCAGCACGCCTTCATTAATATTCATGACGTGCTGCTACTCTACATGGACACAATCCATTCTGTGCAAGAAAGCTTATTCTTGCACGGAAGTTTCATGAATCCGGGGGTATGTCTATAGTCTTTATATAGCTGTCCTTCTCCATCAGTGTGTAAACCAAATTTATTGCAGGGTAACTCCTAAATCCTTCTATACTGTTATCCCACACCACTGTTTGTAAAACAGACATGAGAGTAATGTTTCACAATCTACTGCACATGTTGGTATTACAATTGGCAGAGATCATCTTTCATTGATTAACACATTTAGCCAGTAACATTTTAAAGATTCACAGTAATAGCAGGATATAGTTTACCCACAATACTGAGTATAGCATTTGCAGGCCTAAAGAGTAACCCTAGCAGCTACATGGGTAACAGTATTATTCAAAACTTTCAAAGACTAAAAAACTTGTCATGCTTCACTTTGTAAATGTGTTTATTTAAGAACCAGTGAGTATCATAAATGTTACAGTTTCCAGTACATTGAATGTCATGTATTCACACTGAAGTCAGTGTTGCAAAACTGTTTGTTCACAGTTCTGTTGGAAAACTTTTGGAAGACAAAGTGCAAGTGTTACATACATTGTTTTTCTTTCATGAAATACCACAGAAAGTTATCTGTGAATACTCAGATGTCTTGCATATCACTATCTGTCTGTGCTAAATGCCCTTAGATTTTGAATAGTAAACCATAACAACAAAACAACCCTATACAAAATGTCTCATCTATTAACAGGCCCCTTTTTAAGTCTTTCACCACTGCGTTCCACAAGGCCACTTTTTAAGTCTTTTTCGCCACTGCTTTCCACAGATCTGTGATGTCCCCAAGACACACCTGCTACTGTTGCTGACTTCGTCAATGCAGCATAAGTTAATACTGGGGACACTGCAGCTGACTCCTGTATATGCATAATGAAAATTGAATCACTGCTTGTACACAATAAGTCTTCCACATTTTTTCTTCAATAGATAATCCATGTATAGACGAAACAGTACCTGTATCAGAACAGTGCACAACTGCTACCCAAGTAAAGCTCCTACCCACCTTCAACTTGTTTTTCCTGCAACTGAAAAATAACTCAATAGGCAGGCTACTTATTTTGACTTCCTGAAGTAGTGTCTGTGGAATATTATCAGTATCTTCCAGTGCAGCTGAGAAAGCTTTCAATTCCACTGTATGAAGAGAGCATCCATTCAGCTCATTGTCTTACAAGCTATCATTGTCCTCCCATTATACATAGCAGCACAATTGAAAGTATTCATGGCTATGGTAAGGGATGTTACCTGGTACACAGGCCAGATTTCCACATTCCCATTCTACTTAGCAGCACAATTGAAATTATTCATGGCTATGGTAAGGGATGTTACCTGGTACACAGGCCAGATTTCCACATTCCCATTCTACTTAGCAGCACAATTAAAATTATTCATGGCTATGGTAAGGGATGTTACCTGGTACACAGGCCATATTTCCACACTTACCTGGCATGACTACCCCAGTGGAAAAAGTTAATTAATAATGTATGTAATACGTAGATTATAGTGTATAGTAAAACAGCACAGCAAAACTGTATTGCCTGTGCTAATGTTGTCATAGTTGCATGTCGTTTTATGAGATTTTCAATGAGGGAACTAGAATGATGTTCTGTTTTTGCATGCACTTTTTTTGTTCCAGGTTTGAGAGATGGAAAACTTTAAGGTATGGATGTGTAAAAATACTTGATCATTGAATACCATGGGAAATAAGTAGTATATATTAGCTGTTCAGTTTCAGTAGGGTCCGGATAACATATGTAGATATGGGAGAGTGTCATACATGAAATTTCTAGCGGAATAACTTACACAGTACCAGTGATATTTGGTAGGTCTACTGTAATGGTCTGAGAAGACAACCACAGTTATGACAAGAACACCAAATAATGCTAACTGTATTTACTGTGGAGTTTAGCATATTTCATTGGTTTTATTTCTATTTTTTTTTCATTTAGATATGTTCAGCTTACTGCCCAAGGATATGAGAAATATAAATACAATGAGAGGATACCAGCATTTTTGAGGAATTGCCCACAAGACTTTGTTGTACATGTAATGCAGAGATACTTTAATACTCTGGACAATATGCATATATAGCATCTGTAAATGATTGAAGTGGAATGTTCAAAATAAAAAAGTGAGTCTCATAATGAAAAACATATACAGTTGATTTGAGCAGTGAGTCACCGTCATGCAGTTGTGAAGATTGGAGAAGATTCCTCTTGCCATGCAAGCACGTGTTGCATTTTTCGCTGCATTTATGGATGGGGGTGGAATAGCCTTCATAACTCATATTCCGAAAACCCATTGTTTATATTAGATAAAGACTGTCATGCAATGATCAGTGGGAGACATCCGAAGACACAATTGCAAAACAGGAGCACGTACAGGTACTGAAAACAGATCAATCATTACTTGACCTGCTGCCATGTAGGAGAAGTAGGAGAACCATGTTAATCGGGCAGTGTACACAGTACCTAAAGAAAATATATTTTTTATTTGGTAACAAATGAAAGTCTGCAAAACTTTTCTGATGTGCTAAAACAAGTATCAGAATATGCTTACACAGAAATACTAGCTGATCATGGTTTACCACTGATTGAGTCACCTGGTAAGAAGCAGTCACATGGATAAATACATCCCCTTCCACAATGAAAATATGGAAAGAAAAAAAACATCTGAGCACAGAGGGTTGGGAAAAAACAGACCTGCAGAAGGTTGATGTCTGGGAAAGTACTGAAATGGCATCTGAGAATACCAAAGAACATAAATACACAATCGAAGACGATGTCGATATCTTGTCAGTTAGCAATGTTATCGCAATGACACTACCAGAGTAACTGTTGCATGGAGTCACAGAGGATGCAGAGAAATGGTCATTGCTTCCAGGTAACAGGTTGACAGCTCAGGAAGAATAGTCAGAAACAGTGAAAGATGAAGATGACACCTAGAGTAATTCATGGAATCAAACTGACATACAGAGACAAAAATGACATTTCCACTTGTGAATGGCTCAATGACAGCATCATTAATGCATGCCAGTATTTACTTGCAGAAAATCATCCATGTTATGGTGGTTTTATAGACACTGTGCTTCTTGCTCATAAGTCTGTGAGTGAAATTGACTCTGAAAAGATTATCCAGATTCAACATCTTGGGACACACAGGGTTGTGTCAAGCAGGTGTGGTGCATGTATAGTAGTCTATGACTCTACAATTCTCTGACATCTCAGACACACTGAAGGAGCAGCTCATTAGAATGTATGCCCCGTTATTTTCGGGTGCAGATCAAGTGCTTGACATTAATTTTTTGTGTTGTCATAAACATATAGGATCCAGTGACTGTGGCCTTTTTGCTGTGGCCAATGCTGTTGCTCCTGCAAATGAATCATGTTTGTTGAACATACACTTCATCCAAAGGGAAATTAGACAATATTTAATTCAGTGCATTGATGAGAGAGAGAGAGAGATGAAGATGTTTCCACACAAACTAGTGAAAAAAAAAAGTGTAAGAAAGTACAGTTGACACTGCATTGGTTCTGCAACATACATAAAGTGGATGATTGAATGCCATGCATGTAAAACATGGCTACATTTCACATGTGCTGGTGTTACAAAGGATGACCGGTGTGTGAAAAATGCAAAGAGGTTCTTTTGCAATAGATACAGCAAAAACAGCAGTGGAGTAGTGTGATGCACTGAAAACAAGTGTATTTTCATCTGTGGCACTGTCCTAATTTGACATTACATTTAATGGCTTTGAACACTGTGGTTCTGTTGACCAGCCATACTGTCAGTGTTATAGGGCAAAGACTCAGTAGTATTAATTGAGTGCTTACTTCTTGTCTTGATGGTAGTGCTTCACTGTCATATTGTATTTTACCTCATTTTGGCTTATATTGCACTTTGCTAATTAAAATATCAGTATTTTGTATATTTCACTGATATAGTACAATGACACTAGCCGTTCAATCAAGCTGAAAACTGAAGCAGTGCTGGGAATTTTCCTAAACAAGCAGTGATGACTGGTGTCAAGGGAAAACCTAAGAATAGACCATAGCAACTGTATACTTTCCCTGGAGTAATGTGCAAGATAGGGAAATGAAGTAGTACTAGAATGTTTCTGTTTTGTGAGTAGCCTAATGAAGACAAACCAAAAATATAATGTAGATGTAAGAGTGACATGCACATGGAATTGGACTGCATTGTGCAGTAGTGTACCTGCAAATGAAGGCAGATAAGTAACTCATGCCCTAAGGAAACATCCAGTAGGAGTATGAATTTAGTCAGAATCATTGCGGATATATGCATCGTCATTAATGATGTGACACAAAAAATTGCACACTTTGTCATTGTGGCACAACATATATTTCAGTGATTTCTGCATCATTATGTACAGTTCCATTGTAAATCGTTTGTTTTATAAGAGTGCTTTCATTTGGTACTGGTATTGCAATAAATGTTGTACACTTCTAGGATTTGATGATTAGGGTCTACTTCAGAAGACTGACAGCTTAAAATACGGAAACTCAAATGATCAAAAACTCAACATGTAGAATGTAAAACAAAGAGTGAGAAGGTCACACATAAAAAACAATCAGTAAAAACTAAATGAAAACTCCAGCCAAGCTAGAACTTCCACTGAGTGACCTCTCAGACCTCTTGAATCAGAGGCACATGGGATATATGCAGATATCCTATGTGCCTCTGATTCAAGAGGTTTGAGAGGTCATTCAGTAGAAATTCTAGCTTGGCTAAAATATAGAATGTGGAATTTTTCCCTTCAATGGTATTGTGCGTTCTGGGAGTTGGAATATATAATTAACAGGGGGTGTGAGGGGCTGTGCCCTCCAGATCTCACATGGGGAGTGTAGGTGGCTTGTCCCCCTGCATGAAAAATGTGTTCTGTATTTTGAGTTTTTGATCATTTGAGCTTCAGTCTTTTGAGCTATTGGTCTTCTGAAGTAGACCCAATGAGTAGGTAGTGCTGTCCTTTTTATACAGCTACATAGATGTGGAATTTTAACAAGCTTTGCTCACTCAGTTTTATTACTTAATTTTACAGCTTTGAATTGAGCAACTATTAACAGAATGCTGTGAATTCAGAGTATCACTTTGATGTTACTACAGGTATTATTACTGATGCTTTTTAAAATACTTGTTACCTACCTCAGTATTGCTGTCCAGATGAGTGTTCTAAAGTGTGCACTACTACAGTTATGTACTGGTTTATTTTTTACTGCAAATATTGTGGGTACACGATACCATAAACTTCATGTTACATATGTGTTTGTGTCAGTACTGTACTTGCATTTGATCAGTGTTATGAGTCTAGAAGGACATGTTACACTGTTTCATGTAACAGTATAGCAATAACCCATGCCTGGGTGTGGGTAATGCGGGATTTACCCACGGTTGGCGTGGTTTGGTCCCGAGGACCAAACAAAGACAACCGTGGTAATCCATTACCCACACCCAGAAGTGGGTTATTGCTATTATACTATGACATTATTTAAGAAAAGAAATAATTACTTTTCTTAAATAATTAATGCCTCTTTGCTGCCCTTCCGCAGCTGTCTGGTATCCACGGCAGTTCTGATGAACTGCACATGCCTACGCAGTACATCAGAGCTGTGGCCAAAAGCAACGGAGAAAGCAAGATCTGCTGTTTCGCTATGTTAAATGGGTTTAACATAGTGAGACAGCTTTAAAATAAGTAACGGAGATGTCCGTTGCTTATTTTAAAGCTGTCTCGCCATGTTAAACCCATTTAACATAGCGAAACAGTAAAACGTAATGGAGATCTTGCTTTCTCCGTTGCTTTTTTTTTTTAAACCTGTCTCGCTATGTTAAATGGGT
Organism: Protopterus annectens; assembly: GCF_019279795.1. Classification (NCBI taxonomy): domain Eukaryota; kingdom Metazoa; phylum Chordata; order Ceratodontiformes; family Protopteridae; genus Protopterus; species Protopterus annectens. The sequence continues at coordinate 1,447,520,121 of NC_056733.1, forward strand.
TTAACATAGCGAGACAGCTTTAAAATAAGCAACGGATCTCCGTTGCTTATTTTAAAGCTGTCTCGTTATGTTAAACCCATTTAACATAGCGAGAGGTTTTAAAAGCAACGGAGAAAGCAAGATCTCCGTTGCTTTTTACATTGTGTCAAGCTATGTTAAAGGAGTTTAACATAGCGAGACAGCTTTAAAAAAAGTAACGGAGATCTCCGTTGCTTTTTTTAAACCTGTGTCGCTATGTTAAACTCTTTTAACATAGCGAGACAGTGTTTTAAAATCGACTTATACTAATGGAAAAAGTCCGGGCGACCGGACCTTTTTCCATTAGTATAAGTCGATTTACAACGTGCACGCTGGCCAATCACCGTGCACGTTTTGGAATATTAATGGGGGTCATAGTATAATAGCAAATAACTCACTGGTGCTCACAGAAATATTCATGGTTGAAGCAAAAACAGTTGTATATTGTTTTAGAGAAATATGTATATCTACTTTGTATATTTATATGTTTTATTCTCACCAGTGGAACATATTCAGAAAAATAAATAGGTTAAAATATAAAACTTGTACATTTAATTTGTGAAATGTGTCTCTGCATTTGTTTCCATTAAGACCTATTTCTGTTTGTGACATTTTTTTAAAAGTGATATACAAACCATTCTACATTTTCAGTAATTATAGCAGTATCTTGAAGTTCCAAAGGTGCAGTAGTATTGCATTATAATCAGTAATAATGTTTAGGAAGTAACAGGTCAAATGTTTGTCAGAATGCAGTAATCTGCACAAGTTGTGCGTCTTACAGGTCAGGTTAGGTAATGGTAAATCAGTGTTGTAGCAGTCATCAAGCTGACAAAGAAAGAACTCTGAAAGTAATGTTGATGTGGCCATCAGTACTCCCTCATACATGGTGATACACAATGGTGGCAGGTGTGAGTGTTATCTCCCTTTAACGTTACAGCTGCAGTAAGACACTTAGAAATTTACACAGTGTGTCCATACTGTATCCTTGGCGTTGTACAACAGCCACTATATCCTAACCTGACATATTCCAAGCATTCCTACTGTACACCTTACATTTGTTAATATTCTCCTGTACTTGTTAGTACAGTCAGCCTGATGCCCAGTAATGTGAGCAGGATTTTGTGTTTTTTTGCCTAGTACTACACACAGTTAAGTACCTCTTCTACCTATAAAGTGGCTTTTGAACAAGTTCAAAAAAGGCCTGGTTATCCCTCCATTAAAGTACACTTACCAACTATGTACTATTCACACAGGATTCCTATTCTTATGCGTTCCATCTTGTAGGATATGCAAGGAAGTTATTAAAGATATCAGTTTTATGCCCCCAGACTGTTATTGAGACCTAAACTTTATTGATAAATGGTCACACTGTCTCCTTTCAATGCACTTCATTACTCTGATGTTAAGTTACAGTTATGGAAAACTAATTTTTGTGTTTTGGACATAACTATAAACTTGCCAAAATTGTAGGCCTTGTCTTGTAAGTTTCCTTTTTTTTATTGGCAAACAAAGACATACTGTCCCAGAGAAGCAATCTGTACCTTATGCCAGAAGTGGCTACAAAGGGCAGCCCCAGTTAGTAAATTCACCTTCAACTGTTTTTTTCCCATATTTCAGTTTAAAGTTGTTATGGAATCAAGTTAACTTACATCAATTCACTTATTGCTGTGTAGGCTAGAATGTTCATCACTTTATTAATATACTTTATTGCAAAATCATTGACAGGAAAACCCCAGACAAGGATGTTGTTTACCATAGTGCAAGTGTAAGGTATACTTGCAAATAGTTTTTATGCACTTCCAGGGAAATAACAGAGAGGATACATTTGAGTTGCACTGCTGGGTCTGTAGCCATATTTGCAGATGTTTGTTTTGCTCACTCTTCATTGTATGGGAGACCTTTGCATAAAAAGTTGACAGATGGAGTTCTGTCTCATATATAAATTGAACTGTAGAACTGCCAGTATTAATGCTGTTATCATGTCTACTTGTGCATTATTTAATTCAAAAGCTGGATATGACCATTTGTGTTTTAATACCAAATCAGAGTATATTGATAAGAAAAGTGATCTGTGTAGTGAGACGACAGTGAAACACATTTGCACACATACATAAAATAGAAACAATGCAAAACGTAAGTCAAGTGAGTTCACCATGTTACACGTGAATACGTTTTCAGGATTTTACAAATTCACTGAAAAAATGGTGAATTAAGGAACATTTGCTTCAGTGAAACAGTGGAAGAGACATTAATGAATCAGGACTTTTGGCATCACATCAGATATGTTGTAGAGAACTGCCTACAAACCATTTTCACCCTTGTTAGTTCCTTCCATTGGGATCTGGCTTCTATTTTAATAATCCAGGCTTCATGAAGGACAAAGTAAAGTCTGAAAACTGGGATTCACCTTACATTTCATTAAGAATAATTTTGGGTGATGATACATCATGTTATTGACAAAGCACAGCATTGTCAAGCCATCAATAAATGCACCATCTCTGCTACCAGGACCTGATATTATCCTCAGCCAAAAGCAAAGCTCCCATCTCCTTCCCAAATAGAAAAAAGGAAATGGTCATTCATGCCAGTGTACCATGAAGGGTCTGGAGTCCATTCCCAAGGATGACAGTCCTTTCCTCTGATAGTATTTATCCATTTCACATCAGTGCTAAAGGGACGGGGAAATATTCTTATCCAAAGGAAAGTAGTACATCTCCTTCATAAAAGAGAAATGGTCATATCTGATGTTCTGTTCATTCTCCCTCAACAAATGGGTTACAGATCCAATCCCGGGATCCAAGTCTGTTGCATACTTCAATTTTTGGTTCAACTTTCAAGCTCCTTTCTGCACCCACAATGCCCTAGTCCTTCCCCAGTACCTCAGATCTTCTCAGGCAGTTTTTCCTTGCTCTCTTTACTATAATTCTCCCTGTTGGTCTTCAATTTTAACTTTTCAGGATATTTTCTTAAAGCAATTTTGTAAATTTACCATGGGTGGCATTTTCTGTTTCTGTATTCTTTTCTTTCCTTCCTGACCTAAGGATAATTGTTAATTACCGTTGTTGGTAATTTTTTGTGTATACAGATGTGTGTGTGTGTCTGTGTGTAAGTACACACACACACCCACACACACACACACACACATATATATATATATATATATATATATATATATATATATATATAAAATCTTGAATCTTGTTATATTATTTAATTTTTTCTTTGATGTACTGTCATGGCCGACAAGCCAATAGGAACTTCTGTTGGGCATAAAATCGCTAACTGACATGCCCTCAAGGAATGTGTCTATTGAATAGGAGCAGTGCAGCTTTCAATACGAGAGCTGTAGCTGACAGACACAGTAAACATATTCTTAAGGGTTTACTATGTCTGTCAGCTACAACTCTCATATTGAAAGCTGCAGACACAGTAAACTTATTCTTAAGGGTTTACTTCCTCCCCAAACATCTTCTTCAGGGGCTAAAACTCCAGGTAAGACCAGTAAAGCTTCTTCTGAACATAGGAAGAATTCACCACCGAAGTCTTCCAGGACTTCTTTGGAACTGCCTCATGAAATTTCATATCTGATCTAACTTCTTTGGACTCTATGATACGAACTCAAGATCCAAAATCTGTGGATCCTAAACCATTGGATCCGATTATCATATCATCAAGTCTTACAACTCAGACTACAGATCCCAAATCCTGGTGTCCAAAGCCTAGTACGTCCTGATCTCCTACAGCTCATGCCCAAGAGTTTCTTTCTGATCCAGTCTCCATCAGGCTCCATTTCCATTTCATGAAAACTCCCAAGAAGGACTTTAGGCCCCGGACATCCATACCATCCAACAGGTCCTCCAGAAGTCTTTCTGAAGTAGTTGTGGACAGGATAATGCAAAACTTCCTCAGAGCTCAGATCAAGATGGATGTTACCTTGGCTCCATCCCATATTGGATATGTGAGTCTACCTGCTACTACTCACACAGTTTTCACTCCTTCTCTGAACCAGCCTTTGATTTCAGAGCCCCAGGATCTGACAGCTCTGAGAGTTCCAGATCTGGATCCCAATAAAATTAGTTCCTCGACTTTGACTTTATCCCTGACTAGCTCTGCTCCTATGCCTTCGGACTGGAACCGGTCCCAGATCCAACGCATCATATACTTCATATGTGTGGCTGCAACTTGGGTCATTCCTCATATCTTTATTACTCATTACAAAATGGATCTGGTTTCTAGGGGAAGAGCATCCTTAAGCTGCACTGTGCTCACGAATATCCTTCCTTGGAGTACTGAGGATTGAATGAGAATTGACATCAGATAAAGAAGTTATGTACTCATCACACTGTCAGTGTTATCCGTTTTCATTCTTCCTCAATTCCCCACCCACCAACCCTCAACATTTTTCACAATTGATTTATGGAAGAAGGAGAATTGATAAGGGCACCAATGATGTAATTCCTTTCACTGTTGCAGTCTTCTTTACATCTGGGATTCCCTGCCAAGGGTAGACCAACATTTGGCCAATATACCATAGCCTAATGTTGCTTGAAGGTACACCAAACATCACAACTATGCTCCTCACGTAGCATAGGGCATAAAGGCGATGTCTGGATGTACCTTCCTTATAGTTGTTTGCTGAACAATTGCATCCATTAATCATTGGTCTGAATGCCTACATCCGTTATCTGCAGTTGGAATGCATTTCTGTTCCTCATTTGAATGCCTATACCTGTTGATAAAGTCCAAGCTGTAGCAGATAAGTACCCCATTGTGTTTTATTTTTTTTCTTGGCTTTTTTGTTGCTGCTAAGGTTAATGTCATCCAGGAAGGGTAAATGCTAGTGCCGTAGATAGCTTCTCCATATAGTCCACCACAACGAGTGTCTCTTTTGCTTAGGAGCTTTGTACAACCATACAACCTGTTCGATTTGTCAGGCTTTTGTACCAGAAACCTTTTGTAGTAGGTTGTCTTCCCTTTAAAGATACAATGTAAGGAACTTCCCGCCACGAGTGTCTGCCATTAAGAAAGAAGAAGGTATAAAAGGCAAGACTGGAATCTTCTGATGTCCAGCTTATGCTGGGTGTTTCTCCTGAGGTTGCTGAGAACCCTAAGGCTTGCTTGGTTGTGTTGTCAGATGCCTCTGCCATGACCGAGTTGGAGGGTGGCGAGGATCTGGCACACAGCACTTTCCAGATAAACCAAGTGCTATATGAGTATCAGTCCTTTCCCAGTCACATTCCTCTTTTTGTTCACCTGTCTCTGTCTTCCATCATGGCTTCTGATTAGTCAGGATTCTTGGGTTCTGTCCATTAGTTGCCAAGGGTAATTCGTGGTGTGGAAATCCCATTCCCCTTTTATGGGCACTCCTCAGCCTCCTCATAAATAACTTTATTTTTTTCCCCAGAGATTCTTTGGGACATTTTGCCTCAGGGTACTACTTGAAAGGTTACTGTGCCCCAAAGGGGAAGGGGTTTTACTCAAGAATGCTTGTAATGACCAGAAAAGAGGATACCGGGAGGCCAATTCTAGACCTCTCTTATGAAAATACTTTTTTGAAGGTGTCATCCTTTCGGATGTAGTGTCTCTTCAGACTCAGTTTCCTCTTTTGATCCCTAAGGCTGAGATGGTGTCTTTGGTTCTGCTTACGTACATATTACTATTCATCCTCTATTTAAGAAGTTTTTGCATTTCTATGTTGCTTCCTTCCATTTTCAGTTCTCTGCTTTGCCTTTTGCCTTTGTACTGCCCAAGGGTATTCACCAAATGTCTAGCTGTTGTGATTACTTTTTACAAGCTTAAAGGGGTGCAAATCTTTCCTTACCTGGATGATCTGATTCTGGTATTCTCTCCAGAGATGGTGATGAAGATTTTTCATTTTGCCATTTCTCTTCTTCAGAGCTTGAGGTTCACAGTACACTTCAAAAGGGCTTCTCTGACTCCTTCTCATGATTATGTCTTTCTGGGTTGCAGGATTCAGACAGTACCCATAATGGCTGTGAGAAGTTTGATGAGATGGGATAATGCCAGCTGTGTTTGGGACAGTAGGACAATAAATCTGCAAAATATACCAGCATAGCCAGATGAAATTTCGTTAAGAATTATATGCCATTTGTATAAAGAAATATATGTCATCTGTATCTGAAACAGAAAATGTCTTTGTGAAGTTGCTTGTGTGGAAAGTGTGTTAGAACTGTATGTCATTTGAACATCAAACTGACTTGTACAGGTGCTTTTGCCTCAAAATATTTTAAAGTGGTTTGTGTTAAGATAATGTATTAACAGTGGGTCCTGTTGGACAGGGAAGCAGTTAAACATTTATCTTGTTTCTTTTTTTAAGAAATGTCAGGGAGATGTGAATGAACTATTAAAGTCAATGCAATCTTATCTCTCATTTGTGAAGGAAGGCAAAGACAGAATGTCTACTGGAATAGTTTTTCTCTATGGTTTGTCCCTGCAGGAGCAGTAATTATTTTCAAAACTGCACCAGATCTGAGTACTACTCTGTTTCACATGAGGTTGAAGAAATCCTGTCTAAACTTCAAAAGGAATACTGTGGGAACATAGAGTCATGTGACCAGAGATGTGGTCATTCTGTTTAGTCATCCTGGATATTATATTTTAGATATTACTAGGGGAAATATATGCGTTTATATCACATTATCGAAAGATGAAAATAGCGAACACTATTTCATTGGCCCCAAAACATCTAAACATGAAAAGATCGAACATTCAGAACAGCAAATTTTTTCCCATGGAAAAAATTTGCTGCTCTGAAACACATACACACAACACAAGCACATCATACAAACAGCAACCACACACATACACTTAAATTCCTACATCTAACTCAACACTAAACTAAACATACACTACTGTCTACCCACTTACCTTAACCCAAACCTAACCCTAAGGTCTGTCACTATCGCACACTCACCTAACCCACTCCCTAACCCTAAAGTCTGTCACTATCACACACACGCCTAACCCTAACGTACAAACATTCGTACACTTACCTGAACCCAACCCTTGACTTTCCACCACAGCGCTAAGAATAGCGAAGCCACAGAAATGACCAACCAAATTCTTTCCCGAGGAAAGAATTTGCTGTTCTGCAGCTTCGCTATTCTTAGTGTTCGCTGAATAGTGTTTGATATCGGAACATTCGAAGTTGTAATACTTCGATGTTCTGATATAGACCAAAATCTATGAGTACAGCATAGTCTGTGTTGAGGCCTGACACCGGAAGGATTTGGATCATCATCTGCTTTGCTTGCTCTTGAGTAAGTTAGTTGTTTAGGGCAGTCAGGAATATTTAGCAAGATTAGTTTATTTCTGTTTTTCTGTACTGCCTGACTGTTCAACAATTATTTCAATAATTCTTCTGAAGAGAACTCTGTGTTCACTGTATATATATATATATATATATATATATATATATATATATATATATATATTAGTATTTTCATGTCTTTTGTTTATTGTTAAATCTATTTAAAACTTTTATTGTGGCTGGTCCTTTTAGAAAATATTCAAACTTTGAGACTCTTTATACTTATTTCATGTGACTGTGTGGGATGTCTCTGAAGGCCTAAGCTGTCTTGGTCAAACTACTTCTATTTGTATTGATATTAATATTGCACAGTATTAATTGGATATCCTTAGTAAGGGCCTTAAAGTAAGTGATTAAATAGGGTGACTGGTGGCAGTGATTGAACTACCTTATAGTCTGGGAAGAGGGGGCACAGTCGGTAAACCTGTGCCAGCCTCGCCCAGATTTTTTTGAGCTACTTGGGGCAGGGACATGAAGCAGTTTAACAGAAGGGGTGCTGGAGGACTTGGATTGGTCACTTGGCTGAGGACTTGAGCCTGTAGCTGTGCTAGTGGGGAGCCTTATTGGGGCCTTGGAGGGATACAAATATAAAGCAATCCAGACCCTGGCTGAGTGTTCTCCTAGTGTGCTGCTAAGGCAAATTGTGTTTGATGCAGAGAGATCTGCATCTGTAAATACTGTATTTTCCCCAATGTGAACATTCCCTCACTGGTGTCAGTGGACAGGATTGAGGACCATCATAATGGCATCCTTACCTTCTGCAAAATCCTTATAACTTGTTTCTTTCCTCTAAACTCTTCTTCTTCTTCTGGTATCCATTACAGCCAGGGACTTTCTGAGAGTTATGTGGTTTATGGCAGCCACCATTCCTATATTAATTCTGACCAGAGTCCACATGAGGAAGTACCAGTTGTTTCTGAAGTCATTGTGGTTTCTACATGTTCATCCTTCAGTGTTTGTTGTTTCTCTTGTTCCCTGTCTGAAGAAGGAACTTATCTGGTGGATTCAGCAGTTGTCTTTAAATCCAGGGCTCACCTTTCAGCTTCCTCTTTCAGCTCAGGAACTGTTTTCAGATGCTTCAGACATGGGATGAGGAGCTGTTTGGCTCCCAAGAAGTACAGAGAGGATGATCACCTCTTCAGCAGAAGGAGCACATCAGTGTCAAAGAGATGAGCTGTTATGTTGGTTCTGCAGGCCCCTCATCCTCTCTTTTTCTACAGGGACTGTCAAGGTATTCACAGACAGTACCACAGTGATGTGGTATGTAAACAAACATGGAGGAACAAGAACTTATCTTCTTTGCCAGATGACACAGTTTGGGATGCTGGTGTCCGGTATCAAGTGACTCTTCAGGTAGTTCATATCCCTTCAGAGGGAACATTATAGCCGACACTGAGCAGAGCCTTATCTCAATCCCAGGAATGGATGCTTCACAGGGATGTGCTATGGACATATCCAGAAGTAGTTTGGTTTGCCTATACACTGAACACACAGCTTTCTTTGTTTTGTGACATAGTCCCAGGTCCTGTGGTGTGGCAGTGAGTTGCTCTCTATTTTATTGGGGGGATGTTTCTGTATGGATTTCCTCCTATGCCACTCATTCAAAAAGTCCTGTTCAAAATAGAATAGAATGCTCCCAAACAGCATTGGTTCCCTGTTCCTCTATCATCACAAGTCACCTCACAGGGTGGGCCTTCTCACACAAGACATAGGATCTCGGCTCCATCCCCACCTAACCACTTTTCAATTGACAATGTTGGTGATAGTAATCTGATTCCTCATAGACACCTATTTTTGAGGATGTGCTGTGGCTCCTGCAGTAGGGCAAAAAGCCCAGTACTAAGAAATCCTTCTTATCCAAATGGAAGTGTTTTTTTTTTTTTTTTTTTTTTTTTAGTGCCTGTCTCGTACCCTGGACCCAACCCACTTATCGTGGATGTTCCTTAGTTTCTTTTTTATCTGTTTGAGTTGCTGAATGCTGGTTTGGCCCATCAGTTAAGAACCCGTTATCAGCTATCTTTGTTTGTCTGCCTTAATCTCCTCTTTCATCTTGTAGATTTCAGGCTAATCAATTTCTAAAAGGTGTCCTTCATAGGAGACCTCCCAGGAAGCTTGTTCCCTCTCCCTGGGATCTTAATTTTGTTTTGGAGAAGTTGAATCTGGATACTTCAGAGCCTGCTGCTTCAGTTACTTTCCAGCATTGTTCTTACTTCTACCAAACAGATGAGTGAAGTACATGCCGTTATGTAGAGCATAAACCCAAAGGCACACCACTGGCTCGGATAACAAACAAAACTCTTTATTGGAAGTAGAACAGTAAGTGCTTTCATGTTGCACAGAATGCTTCTTCAGACTTAATAAAATTTAAGATCAAACTGCCATTTAAATAGCTCTTCATGCATCACCTGACTAGTAATTACCTGCAATTAAAAGACTTAAAGTGATATACATAGCTGTATATATTTCCAGGTATATGCATATTTATATGGCATAAAATGTATAAAAATATAAATATATCACAGTAGTCCATCGAAGAACCATGTATGCAATACTCTAAAATCTACATACAAAAGACATACACTGTATAAATAATTTCTTAAAAACATGCTGATAAACAACTCTCTATAGCAGCATATGAATGATGCATATGTGTACACTATAATCTTAACTGAACTATCTACCTAACACTATATCAAAGGACATCAAACCATCATCACAAGGAAAAATATATATGGAGCTACTAAGGAAGCTACTGGCAAAATCACTTATGGGCAAGTATAACAAATCTATAGATAATGACATATATATATATATATATATATATATATATATATATATATATATATATATATAGTATGCAGAATAGCAAAAAATAAAACACAGAAATAGCACAAAAATACTACCTAAGAGATGTATAGTCCCCCACTGAAAAATATGACTAGGACTGTAAAACTAAGTAAAATATCCTAGTGGTTGACTGGTCTATCTTTCAGAAAAGGTTTCAAACTTACCTTTTCATTTAGTCCATGTCCCTTATCTGCCTGATATCTCAGGATCCACTTATTTTCTTCCTTTTTAGTGTAGTTCTTATTATTCCCGAGTCTAGTAGTGGTTCTAATAAGCTCTATGGTGAAAAAACTAAATTTATGACTTGGATCATTGCTGATAGTGTGCCTCGCTAAGGCATTACACTCACCATATAGTTTCTTCGTAATATACCTTATCTAAAATAACTACAGACCCATCCTTATCAGCTGGGCTAATAACAATATGCACATTCATTTGTAGAGTTTTAAGGACTTATAACTCACTACTGGTCATGTTAACACATTCACTTCTTACATGTGCTTTTTCTGCTTCAAAAACCTTAAGTAAATCTTTCTCACAAGCCTTTTCAAAGGCTTCCAACAATGGATTAATAGGTGGTATAAACGTGGAGGGTTTCCTATGCCCAACCACTACATTGTCACTTTGATTCCCAAACAACAATTTTAAACCAATGCTTCTAACGAACATTTTAATGTCTATTAGAAGGTCCACCATATTAACAGAGGTCAAGGGAATAAAAGAGAGTCCCTTGCTCAATAAAGATTCCTCTGCTTCATTGAGGACATAGTGAGAAATGTTAATTATTATGTCTGACTTACGTGTTTCAGAACCTTCCTCTGAAACTCGAACTGCTCCTCCGGTAATTTGCATTTCCTCGCTCGGTTCAAGGGTGTCCAGGTGGGCTTCTGTCATGGCCGTATCGGTAGAGGAAAAGGGAGTAAACCATTGGAGGATGCAGCCGTTATGGCTTGTCCTCCTTTTTATTATTTCATAAGGACAGGGAAGGGTGTCCTTACATAGTAAGCCTTTTTTATGCATAAGGTAGTTAATGAGCTATCACTTAATCAGTCTATTAGTTTTCCTACTTTTTTCCCCTATACAAAATCTGCCAGTGAGAGGATGTTGCATACTTTGGATGTGAATAGGCAACTCAGATTGTATTGGAATAACAGTAAAGGGAGGAGGAAGTAACAGTGCATCCCTCTACAAAGCCTCGTGGCTATGTCCATGTATTACTTAACTTAAGCTCTCCTATCCCCTCCCCTACTTACCTATGAACAACTACCAAGCTATTCACTGATGTTCATCGTGTTACACTGCTGCAGTCATTACACTTGGGTTATCCTGCCGTCAGGCGGTCCCTCAGTCGGCCTGAGGTCCAAAGTCTTTGTCCGGCGTCGGTTGCTCTCGCTTCTTCCCTGACATCAGTGCAACAGGGGTATATAAAATGCAGCTGACGCCATTTTCTTCAGTCCTTCTTGCTGAGCGGTGCCTGAAGCAAAAGCAGTTTGCAAGTGCCGGTCGGCCGATTCCTGAGATTTTCATTCCAAATCCAGAACCGAAGTCTTCTACAAAGCTAAGTACCCCGTTGGGGAAACTTTTTCATGTCTCAGACCGATGTCAGTAAAAGTTAATAACTGTATTTCTTGTGGTAAGCAAATACCTCATAAGGACTTCCATTCTTATTGTATCCCATGCCTAGGCCCAGACCACGACGTCACTGGTTGTCGGTTTTGTGCTAGGTTTAACAAGCACATTATTAAACGTCGGTTTGATTTTGCCTGACATTATTTTGGCAGAAAATTCAATTATACAATGCCGTCGGACCTACCGACGACCGGAACACACAAAAGCGCAAAGACAAGGACAGGCATCCGAGGCCCAAAACTGACGACGAAGCCTCTTCTAGGCCAGTCGCCGGTTCTCCGGTTTTCAGCAAGGTGCCTTCGCAGCCCCTGACGACTGCTTCTTTAGAACCTCAGACTGCCTATGACTCCCACGTGGAGATGGCTGGGCCTTCGGATGCACCAGATTTACAGCCTACCGAGACTAACCCTTCAGAGGGATCCGGAGTAGCTGAGCAACCCGTAGCTTCAGAGGATGTTTTCAGACCTACTCAGATAACCATTAAATCTTCTGCTAAGTCTAAAACTCCTTTAAAAACAAAGAAACAAATTCATCATTCACCAGGACAGGCCTCCATGCCTAAGAAACAAATGCTCAAAATGGCCGAAGACTTAATCACTCTGATCAGGGGGTCCCATCCCCCTCCTGATAAAAGGCCTAGACAGGATGCAGGCTATGACTCATCCGACCAGGTATCCATCTCTTCAGATTCATCTTCAGACCTAGGATACTCTTTACCCCCCTATGAGGATTCTGATGCTAAAGAATCAATTCCTTCAGCCTCTCCGCCAGAGGACTACTCCTTTGGGGAAACCTTGCATACCATGAGGGAGCATTTCCATTGGGAGGGCCAGGATTATTCAGAGTCCAAGAAAAGGCTCAGAGATTTCCTTTTATTACCTCAACACAGACCACTTGCTATTCCGCCAGTGTTAGATATTGTGGATGATGTGTATACTGAATCCAGTTTAAATCCTGATTCTTTACCTTCTGCTCCAGTTAAGCCAGACAGATACTACAGAGTCCCTGACTCTCACAAATTTCTTTATAAAAGCCCCGCTGCTGACCCTGAAACTTTTTCTCAGGGCCCCAAAGGGGTAAAGGCCTCCTCAGCAAAGAATCCAGTCCCCTCTGACAGTGATTCCAGAGCATTAGACAGATGGGGGTTAGAAAGTATATACATCTGCAACTTTAGCAATGAGGGCCTTAAATTGCCAGTTTCACATGCTAAAATATCAGCAATATTTGATGTCTCAGTTGAAACAAAAAATGCTTCCAAACTCAGATCCTCCTAATTATAAAGAAATGCAGGATTTATTGCATGCAGCTGAACAAGTGGGAAAACATACTTTGCAATGTGTTTTTTTGATTCATTAGAGGCCTCCTGTGGAGCAGCAGTTACAGGATTTGTAATTAGAAGACATGCTTGGTTAAAAGAACAGACGTTACCAGATCATGTTAAAGTAAAATTATTGGATGCACCTTTGCAGCAGGATGTTTTATTTGGAATTAAGGCAGAAGGGGTATTAAAGAAAATGGAGGATAGGGCAAACTCTATGCAAATGGTGAATGATTTCTTACAGGTTCAGCCACCTCGATTTAGCAGAAATTGGCCAACAAAGAATTGGTCCTTTCCAGTTACAGACCTCAAAAGGGCAGATACAGACGTCCAAGAGGTAGAGGTCAACCACAAGGTCCTTACAGGCCTCGACAATGGGGTGCATCAACCCAGAAAGAAGGAAGACAGGCCTCAACCTTACAAAAACAGCCCCAATGACTTCCCACTACAGCTGCCAAACAGTTCTCTCTTGGCAGCCCCCTTGGGAGGAAAACTGGCACTTTTCTGTCACAATTGGCATATGATCACCAAAGACCAGTGTGTTCTCAACATTGTATCTCAAGGTTACAGGTTCCACTTTCACACTCTGCCAAGACTAAAGGAATGCCAAATCTGCCACCACATCAATGGGCAGAGGCTTAAAGACAAATTACAGCACTCATGGACATGAGAGCTATTCAAAGAGTATCAACACAGGAGCAAGGACAAGGATTTTACTCAAGACTCTTTCTGGTTCCCAGAAAGGACAAAGCCTGGAGGCCCATTTTGGATCTTTCTTCTCTAAACACTTACCTGGATGTTCCAAAATTCAAAATGTTCACACTACAGCAGCTTCTTCCCATGCTGAGCAAGAAAGCTTGGCTCGTAACTTTGGACCTCAAGGAGGCATACCTGCAAGTCCCTATCAGACAAAACTGCAGAAGATACCTCAGATTCATAGCAGGTTCAATACACTACCAATTCTCTGCACTGCCCTTTGGCTTATCTACTGCACCCAGGGTCTTCACAAAGTGCCTGGCACCAGTAATGCATTTTGCAGACAGAAAGGAATTCAAATGTATCCGTACCTGGACGACTGCCTTATTCAAGCAGAGAGCAAGGACATTCTTCTAAGGCATCTGGCATTTGTAAAACAGTTATTAAGTTGCCTAGGGTACACAGTAAACGAAAAGAAGTCAAAACTAGTGCCCTCATAAGAGATAATATTCCTGGGTGCCAGCTTCAACACAGCGGCCCAGATGGCTTATCTCACGCCAGACCAGCAAAGACAACTGATACAATACTTTCAAGTGGTGGCAGCAAAGGCCGAACTCCTGCAAGAAAAATTCTGCAGGCCTTGGGTTACATGGCATCTTGCATACTACTAATTCCATATGCCAGACTGCATATGAGGAAATACAATGGTACCTAAAGAGTGTCTGGTCTCAACACTGTCAAAGTTTGGAAACACTAATACCACTAATTCCTTGCCTTCAACAGGAGTTTCGATGGTGGGCTCAAGCATGTCACTTCAACAAGGGACAGCCTTTCACTCAACCCACAGCCAGGCAAACACTGACAACAGATGCATCGGATTACGCCTGGGGAGCATACATGGCAGGAAAATGTATTCAGGGCAAGTGGCCCGCAAAACAAAGGCATCTTCACATCAATCAAAAAGAGATGCTAGCTGTACAAAATGCCCTTATGGCTTTCAAGGACCTTCTGCATCCAGGACAACTACTACTAAAGACAGACAACACCACAGTTATGTGGTACATAAACAAGCAAGGGGCACTCATTCTTATCCCCTCTGCAGACAAGCCATGACCTTGTGGAACACAGCTCTAACCTATCAAGTTCATCTGCAAGCACAATTCCTGCCAGGAGAGAAAAACACACTGGCAGATGACTTAACAGAAACATCATGGATCCGCACAAGTGGAAATTACATCGCAAATATTCAGAATGATAACACAAAAATGGTGGAGCCCGGACATAGATCTGTTTGCATCCCCAATGAACTGCCAGCTACAGAAATTCTGCACAAGGACTTACCACCCACAAGCATGGAAAGTGGATGCCCTCTCATTCAGCTGGAAAACCTACAAGTATATGCTTTCCCACCACTACCTCTCCTTCCAAAGGTACTCATAAAAGCCAGGCAAAAAAAGCCAAAAATGATCCTGATTGCCAAAGACTGGCCACGCCAGCACTGCTACCCAATCTTAAAGAACTTAGCACAAGGTCCACCCCGGATTTTTCCTCAAATC
The DNA here is from genome assembly GCF_019279795.1 of Protopterus annectens. NCBI lineage: Eukaryota > Metazoa > Chordata > Ceratodontiformes > Protopteridae > Protopterus > Protopterus annectens. Next base: position 1,447,535,515 of record NC_056733.1, read on the forward strand.
CCACATCTTCTGACTCAGCACAACAATCAGATACTTCACAGCCAGCTAAAGACTTTAAACCTGGCTGCATGGCAGATTCCTTAGTCAAGCAAACAATGCCTCTCTCCAAAGCTGTTATGGATGTCATTCTGGAGGCCAGAAGGCCTAGCACCAGGAAAGCCTATTCGGATAAATGGAAGAGATTCTGTGCCTGGAACCAGGCTCACAGCCTTGACCCTCATGTCCCAAATATTCCCCAGATACTACAATATTTAACTGAGATGCTGGACATAGGCCTCTCCTTTTCATCCATCAAGATCCACGCCTCTGCCATCTCTGCTCATTACAACATGGATCCACCTATTTTTTCTAATCCTTTGCTAAAACAGTACCTGAGAGGGGCTAAAAACATAAGACCGCCCCATGGAGCACCAACTCCAACTTGGGACCTCAACGTGTTGGAAAAATTAACTTTACCTCCTTTTGAGCCAGCTAACTCAGCAGATTTAAAATATGTCTCTTGGAAAACTGCTCTGCTCCTGGCAATAATCTCAGCAGGAAGAGTTTCAGAATTACAGGCACTAATGGCAGTGGAACCTTTCATCATTTTCCACCAAGACAGGGTGTCTTTAAGAACAAACCCTACTTTTATGCCAAAGGTGGTATCAAGTGTGGCTCTAAACAAAACTATTCACTTACCAACTTTTTATCCAAACCCACAGAATAAAGAGGAAAGACTTCTGCATTCTTTGGACATACACAGACAATTACGCTTCTACTTGGAGAAAACCAAAGCTTTCAGGAAAACTGAGCAATTGTTTGTAGCATATGCTGCAGGAGCACAAGGAAAAGCCATTTCAAAACAGACCATCTCAAAATGAATAGGACACTGTATACGTTTTTGCTATACACACCATGGGAAAACTGTACCTAACAGCATTAGGTCTCATTCTGCCAGGCAACAGCCACTTCAACTGCCTACCTCAGAGGAGTACCTACCAAGGACATTTTGGAAGCAGCAACTTGGAGTTCTGTACATACCTTTACCAAGCATTACCATCTGCCTCTTTACTCTAAATCCAGAGCTGGCTTTGCCACTGCTGTGCTGCAGGGACTTATAGCCACCCCTAATGCCTTATATAACCAGCCACCATACCTCAGCTTTGGGATTCCTCCCAAGTGTAATGACTGCAGCAGTGTAACATGATGAACATAGTACAGTTTTGTACCTACCATAAGTGTAGATGTTCGAGTGTATACACTGCTGCAGTTCAGGTTACCCTCCCTCCTTCCCCTCTTACTTGCTGGTACATACCTAAGGCTTCTACCCTTTACTACCTATGGGGAGTATTTGCTGGTAACTGAAATTTTTTAGATTGCTGTTCATATGTATGTTTTATTAGCAATTTGCATTGCCTACCTTTTTGGGGGCACCTGACATCTGAGGCAAGAAAAACTGAAGAAATTGGCGTCGGCTGCATCTTATATACCCCTGTCGCACTGACGTCAGGGAAGAAGCGATAGCAACTTACGCCGGACCAAGACTTTGGAACTCAGGCCGACTGAGGGACCGTCTGATGGCAGGATAACCCAAGTGTAATGACTGCAGCAGTGTATACACTCGAACATCTACATTTATGGTAGGTACAAAACTGTACTTTATGGCCTACAGTACTAAAATTCTAACAGCTATTTTGTTTTTCTAGACTGAATGTATCTTCTAATCCTTGCTATTTGTAATGTATCTAATTGCTGAAAAGTGTTCCAACTGTCTCTATAGTTCAATGTGAATATCTGATTGAAGTATAATGTACAGTGTTTTGTTTTTACAACTCTGTATAAATGTATTACTGTTTGATACCAATCTGGATCTTTTCTCTTCGGGCCTCTGCTGAAAATGGACCTAGTCCAGGCGGAATTTAGCACTCAGCAAATGTAAAATAAAAAATACAAATAAAAAAATAAAGGTATTAGAAAATCTGATCAGTTGTTTGTTTGTTTTGTTGTTTTCATCGTAGGTCAATAGGATTAGCTGTATCCAAGCCAGGTATTTCTTATTGGATTTCAAAGGCTTTTTATTTTTGTTACACTTTTCATGGCAAGAGCCTTTCTTCTTCTGTGAAGGCTCATTCAACTAGAGCTGTGGCTTCTTCTGGTGCTTTTTTCAAGGGGTTGGATACTAATTCTAGTCTTGAAGCTGCTGCCTGAACTTCTATGCATATTTTTACCAAACACTACAAACTGGATGATGTGTGCAGATGTAGAGATGGTTTTGTTACAGCCATTCTTCATGGCTTTGTAGAAGGATCCTCCTCCTCCCAGGTTTGTTCTTGAGCTCTGGCAGTCTCCCACATGGAAGGAATACTGCAACAGTGAATGGAAGGACATAGTACAGTTGTGTGAAATCTGACCATAAAAATGTATGTCCTTTCCTTCACTGTTGCAGCATTCCCTCACTACCTCCATCCCCCAGTCCTCCTCCTGCATGGATGTACACTTCAGATACTGGCAATTCA
>NC_056733.1:1447538509-1447563548 GCF_019279795.1 Protopterus annectens
TTAAAAACCCTAGAAAACCCTTAAGAAGAATAGCTAAGCCACAGAATGACCAACCAAATTCTTTCCCGAGGAAAGAATTTGCTGTTCTGCAGCTTCGCTATTCTTAGTGTTCGCTGAATAGTGTTTGATATCGGAACATTCGAAGTTGTAATACTTCGATGTTCTGATATAGACCAAAATCTATGAGTACAGCATAGTCTGTGTTGAGGCCTGACACCGGAAGGATTTGGATCATCATCTGCTTTGCTTGCTCTTGAGTAAGTTAGTTGTTTAGGGCAGTCAGGAATATTTAGCAAGATTAGTTTATTTCTGTTTTTCTGTACTGCCTGACTGTTCAACGATTATTTCAATATTTCTTGTGAAGAGAACTCTGTGTTTGCTGTATATATATATATATATATATATATATATATATATATATATATATATTAGTATTTTCATGTCTTTTGTTTATTGTTAAATCTATTTAAAACTTTTATTGTGGCTGGTCCTTTTAGAAAATATTCAAACTTTGAGACTCCTTATACTTATTTCATGTGACTGTGTGGGATGTCTCTGAAGGCCTAAGCTGTCTTGGTCAAACTACTTCTATTTGTATTGATATTAATATTGCACAGTATTAATTGGATATCCTTTGTAAGGGCCTTAAAGTAAGTGATTAAATAGGGTGACTGGTGGCAGTGATTGAACTACTTTATAGTCTGGGAAGAGGGGGCACAGTCGGTAAACCTGTGCCAGCCTCGCCCAGATTTTTTTGAGCTACTTGGGGCAGGGACATGAAGCAGTTTAACAGAAGGGGTGCTGGAGGACTTGGATTAGTCACTTGGCTGAGGACTTGAGCCTGTAGCTGTGCTAGTAGGGAGCCTTATTGGGGCCTTGGAGGGATACAAATATAAAGCAATCCAGACCCTGGCTGAGTGTTCTCCTAGTGTGCTGCTAATGCAAATTGTGTTTGATGCAGAGAGATCTGCATCTGTAAATACTGTATTTTCCCCAGTGTGAACATTCCCTCACTGGTGTCAGTGGACAGGATTGAGGACCATCATAATGGCATCCTTACCTTCTGCAAAATCCTTATAACTTGTTTCTTTCCTCTAAACTCTTCTTCTTCTTCTGGTATCCATTACAGCCAGGGACTTTCTGAGAGTTATGTGGTTTATGGCAGCCACCATTCCTATATTAATTCTGACCAGAGTCCACATGAGGAAGTACCAGTTGTTTCTGAAGTCAGTGTGGTTTCTACATGTTCATCCTTCAGTGTTTGTTGTTTCTCTTGTTCCCTGTCTGAAGAAGGAACTTATCTGGTGGATTCAGCAGTTGTCTTTAAATCCAGGGCTCACCTTTCAGCTTCCTCTTTCAGCTCAGGAACTGTTTTCAGATGCTTCAGACATGGGATGAGGAGCTGCTTTTGGTACCCAAGAAGTACAGAGAGGATGATTACCTCTTCAGCAGAAGGAGCACATCAGTGTTAAAGAGATGAGCTCTTATGTTGGTTCTGCAGGCCCCTCATCCTCTCTTTTTCTACAGGGACTGTCAAGGTATTCACAGACAGTACCACAGTGATGTAGTATGTAAAGAAACATGGAGGAACAAGAACTTATCTTCTTTGCAAGATGACACAGTTTGGGATGGTGGTGTCTGGTATCAAGTGACTCTTCAGTCAGTTCATATCTCTTCAGAGTGAACATTATAGCCGACACTGAGCAGAGCCTTATCTCAATCCCAGGAATGGATGCTTCACAGGGATGTGTTTATGGACATATCCAGAAGTAGTTTGGTTTGCCTATACACTGAACACACAGCTTTCTTTGTTTTGTGACATAGTCCCAGGTCCTGTGGTGTGGCAGTGAGTTGCTCTCTATTTTATTGGGGGGATGTTTCTGTATGGATTTCCTCCTATGCCACTCATTCAAAAAGTCCTGTTCAAAATAGAATAGAATGCTCCCAAACAGCATTGGTTCCCTGTTCCTCTATCATCACAAGTTACTTCACAGGGTGGGCCTTCTCACACAAGACATAGGATCTCGGCTCCATCCCCACCTAACCACTTTTCAATTGACAATGTTGGTGATAGTAATCTGATTTCTCATAGACACCTATTTTTTGAGGATGTGCTGTGGCTCCTGCAGTAGGGCAAAAAGCCCAGTACTAAGAAATCCTTCTTATCCAAATGGAAGTGTTTTTTTTTTTTTTTTTTAGTGCCTGTCTCGTACCCTGGACCCAACCCACTTATCGTGGATGTTCCTTAGTTTCTTTTTTATCTGTTTGAGTTGCTGAATGCTGGTTTGGCCCATCAGTTAAGAACCCGTTATCAGCTATCTTTGCTTGTCTGCCTTAATCTCATCTTTCAGCTTGCAGATTTCAGGCTAATCAATTTCTAAAAGTTGTCCTTCATAGGAGACCTTCCAGGAAGCTTGTTCCCTCTCCCTGGGATATAATTTTGTTTTGGAGAAGTTGAATTTGAATCCTTGGGAGCCTGCTGCTTCAACTACTTTGCAGCATTGTTCTTACTTTTGCCAAACAGATGAGTGAAGTACATGACGTTATGTAGAGCATAAACCCAAAGGCACACCACTGGCTCGGATAACAAATTAAACTCTATTGGAAGTAGAACAGTAAGCACTTTCGTGTTGCACAAAATGCTTCTTCAGACTTAATAAAATTTAAAATCAAACTGCCATTTAAATAGCTCTTTATGCATCACCTGACTAGTAATTACATGCAATTAAAAGACTTAAAGTGATATACATAGCTGTATATATTTCCAGGTATATGCATATTTATATGGCATAAAATGTATAAAAATATAAATATATCATAGTAGTCCATCGAAGAACCATGTATGCAATACTCTAAAATCTACATACAAAAGACATACACTGTATAAATAATTTCTTAAAAACATGCTGATAAACAACTCTCTATAGCAGCATATGAATGATGCATATGTGTACACTATAATCTTAACTGAACTATCTACCTAACACTATATCAAAGGACATCAAACCATCATCACAAGGAAAAAATATATATGGAGCTACTAAGGAAGCTACTGGCAAAATCACTTATGGGCAAGTATAACAAATCTATAGATAATGACATATATATATATATATATATATATATATATATATATATATATATATATAGTATGCAGAATAGCAAAAAATAAAACACAGAAATAGCACAAAAATACTACCTAAGAGATGTATAGTCCCCCACTGAAAAATATGACTAGGACTGTAAAACTAAGTAAAATATCCTAGTGGTTGACTGGTCTATCTTTCAGAAAAGGTTTCAAACTTACCTTTTCATTTAGTCCATGTCCCTTATCTGCCTGATATCTCAGGATCCACTTATTTTCTTCCTTTTTAGTGTAGTTCTTATTATTCCCGAGTCTAGTAGTGGTTCTAATAAGCTCTATGGCGAAAAAACTAAATTTATGACTTGGATCATTGCTGATAGTGTGCCTCGCTAAGGCATTACACTCACCATATAGTTTCTTCGTAATATACCTTATCTAAAATAACTACAGACCCATCCTTATCAGCTGAGCTAATAACAATATGCACATTCATTTGTAGAGTTTTAAGGACTTATAACTCACTACTGGTCATGTTAACACATTCACTTCTTACATGTGCTTTTTCTGCTTCAAAAACCTTAAGTAAATCTTTCTCACAAGCCTTTTCAAAGGCTTCCAACAATGGATTAATAGGAGGTATAAACGTGGAGGGTTTTCTATGCTCAACCACTACATTGTCACTTTGATTCCCAAACAACAACTTTAAACCAATGTTTCTAACGGACATTTTAATGTCTATTAGAAGGTCCACCACATTAACAGAGGTTGAGGGAATAAAAGAGAGTCCCTTGCTCAATAAAGATTCCTCTGCTTCATTGAGGACATAGTGAGAAATGTTAATTATTATGTCTGAGTTACGTGTTTCAAAACCTTCCTCTGAAACTCAAACTCCTCCGATGATTTGCGTTTCTTCGCTCGGTTCGAGGGTGTCCACGTGGGCTTCTGTGGTGGCCATATCGGTAAAGGAAAAGGGGGTAAACCATTGGAGGATGCAGCCATTATGGCTTGTCCTCCTTTTTTATTATTTCATAAGGACAGGGAAGGGTGTCCTTACATAGTAAGCCTTTTTTATGCATAAGGTAGTTAATGAGCTATCACTTAATCAGTCTATTAGTTTTCCTACTTTTTTCCCCTATACAAAATCTGCCAGTGAGAGGATGCTGCATACTTTGGATGTGAATAGGCAACTCAGATTGTATTGGAATAACAGTAAAGGGAGGAGGAAGTAACAGTGCATCCCTCTACAAAGCCTCCTGGCTATGTCCATGTATTACTTAACTTAAGCTCTCCTATCCCCTCCCCTACTTACCTATGAACAACTACCAAGCTATTCACTGATGTTCATCGTGTTACACTGCTGCAGTCATTACACTTGGGTTATCCTGCCGTCAGGCGGTCCCTCAGTCGGCCTGAGGTCCAAAGTCTTTGTCCGGCGTCGGTTGCTCTCGCTTCTTCCCTGACATCAGTGCAACAGGGGTATATAAAATGCAGCTGACGCCATTTTCTTCAGTCCTTCTTGCTGAGCGGTGCCTGAAGCAAAAGCAGTTTGCAAGTGCCGGTCGGCCGATTCCTGAGATTTTCATTCCAAATCCAGAACCGAAGTCTTCTACAAAGCTAAGTACCCCGTTGGGGAAACTTTTTCATGTCTCAGACCGATGTCAGTAAAAGTTAATAACTGTATTTCTTGTGGTAAGCAAATACCTCATAAGGACTTCCATTCTTATTGTATCCCATGCCTAGGCCCAGACCACGACGTCACTGGTTGTCGGTTTTGTGCTAGGTTTAACAAGCACATTATTAAACGTCGGTTTGATTTTGCCCGACATTATTTTGGCAGAAAATTCAATTATACAATGCCGTCGGACCTACCGACGACCGGAACACACAAAAGCGCAAAGACAAGGACAGGCATCCGAGGCCCAAAACTGACGACGAAGCCTCTTCTAGGCCAGTCGCCGGTTCTCCGGTTTTCAGCGAGGTGCCTTTGCAGCCCCTGACGACCGCTTCTTTAGAACCTCAGACCGCCTCTGACTCCCACGTGGAGATGGCTGGGCCTTCGGATGCACCAGATTTACAGCCTACCGAGACTAACCCTTCAGAGGGATCCGGAGTAGCTGAGCAACCCATAGCTTCAGAGGATGTTTTCAGACCTACTCAGATAACCATTAAATCTTCTGCTAAGTCTAAAACTCCTTTAAAAACAAAGAAACAAATTCATCATTCACCAGGACAGGCCTCCATGCCTAAGAAACAAATGCTCAAAATGGCCGAAGACTTAATCACTCTGATCAGGGGGTCCCATCCCCCTCCTGATAAAAGGCCTAGACAGGATGCAGACTATGACTCATCCGACCAGGTATCCATCTCTTCAGATTCATCTTCAGACCTAGGATACTCTTTACCCCCCTATGAGGATTCTGATGCTAAAGAATCAATTCCTTCAGCCTCTCCACCAGAGGACTACTCCTTTGGGGAAACCTTGCATACCATGAGGGAGCATTTCCATTGGGAGGGCCAGGATTATTCAGAGTCCAAGAAAAGGCTCAGAGATTTCCTTTTATTACCTCAACACAGACCACTTGCTATTCCGCCAGTGTTAGATATTGTGGATGATGTGTATACTGAATCCAGTTTAAATCCTGATTCTTTACCTTCTGCTCCAGTTAAGCCAGACAGATACTACAGAGTCCCTGACTCTCACAAATTTCTTTATAAAAGCCCTGCTGCTGACCCTGAAACTTTTTCTCAGGGCCCCAAAGGGGTAAAGGCCTCCTCAGCAAAGAATCCAGTCCCCTCTGACAGTGATTCCAGAGCATTAGACAGATGGGGGTTAGAAAGTATATACATCTGCAACTTTAGCAATGAGGGCCTTAAATTGCCAGTTTCACATGCTAAAATATCAGCAATATTTGATGTCTCAGTTGAAACAAAAAATGCTTCCAAACTCAGATCCTCCTAATTATAAAGAAATGCAGGATTTATTGCATGCAGCTGAACAAGTGGGAAAACATACTTTGCAATGTGTTTTTTATTCATTAGAGGCCTCCTGTGGAGCAGCAGTTACAGGATTTGTAATTAGAAGACATGCTTGGTTAAAAGAACAGACGTTACCAGATCATGTTAAAGTAAAATTATTGGATGCACCTTTGCAGCAGGATGTTTTATTTGGAATTAAGGCAGAAGGGGTATTAAAGAAAATGGAGGATAGGGCAAACTCTATGCAAATGGTGAATGATTTCTTACAGGTTCAGCCACCTCGATTTAGCAGAAATTGGCCAACAAAGAATTGGTCCTTTCCAGTTACAGACCTCAAAAGGGCAGATACAGACGTCCAAGAGGTAGAGGTCAACCACAAGGTCCTTACAGGCCTCGACAATGGGGTGCATCAACCCAGAAAGAAGGGGAAGACAGGCCTCAACCTTACAAAAAACAGCCCCAATGACTTCCCACTACAGCTGCCAAACAGTTCTCTCTTGGCAGCCCCCTTGGGAGGAAAACTGGCACTTTTCTGTCACAATTGGCATATGATCACCAAAGACCAGTGTGTTCTCAACATTGTATCTCAAGGTTACAGGTTCCACTTTCACACTCTGCCAAGACTAAAGGGAATGCCAAATCTGCCACCACATCAATGGGCAGAGGCTTAAAGACAAATTACAGCACTCATGGACATGAGAGCTATTCAAAAGGTATCAACACAGGAGCAAGGACAAGGATTTTACTCAAGACTCTTTCTGGTTCCCAGAAAGGACAAAGCCTGGAGGCCCATTTTGGATCTTTCTTCTCTAAACACTTACCTGGATGTTCCAAAATTCAAAATGTTCACACTACAGCAGCTTCTTCCCATGCTGAGCAAGAAAGCTTGGCTCGTAACTTTGGACCTCAAGGAGGCATACCTGCAAGTCCCTATCAGACAAAACTGCAGAAGATACCTCAGATTCATAGCAGGTTCAATACACTACCAATTCTCTGCACTGCCCTTTGGCTTATCTACTGCACCCAGGGTCTTCACAAAGTGCCTGGCACCAGTAATTGCATTTTGCAGACAGAAAGGAATTCAAATGTATCCGTACCTGGACGACTGCCTTATTCAAGCAGAGAGCAAGGACATTCTTCTAAGGCATCTGGCATTTGTAAAAAAGTTATTAAGTTGCCTAGGGTACACAGTAAACGAAAAGAAGTCAAAATTAGTGCCCTCATAAGAGATAATATTCCTGGGTGCCAGCTTGAATACAACGGCCCAGATGGCTTATCTCACGCCAGACCAGCAAGGACAACTGATTCAATACTTTCAATTGATGGCAACAAAGGCCCAACTCCCTGCAAGAAAAATTCTGCAGTACTTGAGTTACATGGCATCTTGCATACTACTAATTCCATATGCCAGACTGCATATGAGGAAATACAATGGTACCTAAAGAGTGTCTGGTCTCAACACTGTCAAAGTTTGGAAACACTAATACCACTAATTCCTTGCCTTCAACAGGAGTTTCGATGGTGGGCTCAAGCATGTCACTTCAACAAGGGACAGCCTTTCACTCAACCCACAGCCAGGCAAACACTGACAACAGATGCATCGGATTACGCCTGGGGAGCACACATGGCAGGAAAATGTATTCAGGGCAAGTGGCCCGCAAAACAAAGGCATCTTCACATCAATCAAAAAGAGATGCTAGCTGTACAAAATGCCCTTATGGCTTTCAAGGACCTTCTGCATCCAGGACAACTACTACTAAAGACAGACAACACCACAGTTATGTGGTACATAAACAAGCAAGGGGGCACTCATTCTTATCCCCTCTGCAGACAAGCCATGACCTTGTGGAACACAGCTCTAACCTATCAAGTTCATCTGCAAGCACAATTCCTGCCAGGAGAGAAAAACACACTGGCAGATGACTTAAGCAGAAACATCATGGATCCGCACAAGTGGAAATTACATCCACAAATATTCAGAATGATAACTCAAAAATGGTGGAGCCCGGACATAGATCTGTTTGCATCCCCAATGAACTGCCAGCTACAGAAATTCTGCACAAGGACTTACCACCCACAAGCATGGAAAGTGGATGCCCTCTCATTCAACTGGAAAAACCTACAAGTATATGCTTTCCCACCACTACCTCTCCTTCCAAAGGTACTCATAAAAGCCAGGCAAAAAAAGCCAAAGATGATCCTGATTGCCAAAGACTGGCCACGCCAGCACTGCTACCCAATCTTAAAGAACTTAGCACAAGGTCCACCCCGGATTTTTCCTCAAATCCCACATCTTCTGACTCAGCACAACAATCAGATACTTCACAGCCAGCTAAAGACTTTAAACCTGGCTGCATGGCAGATTCCTTAGTCAAGCAAGCAATGCCTCTCTCCAAAGCTGTTATGGATGTCATTCTGGAGGCCAGAAGGCCTACCACCAGGAAAGCCTATTCGGATAAATGGAAGAGATTCTGTGCCTGGAACCAGGCTCACAGCCTTGACCCTCTTGTCCCAAATATTCCCCAGATACTACAATATTTAACTGAGATGCTGGACATAGGCCTCTCCTTTTCATCCATCAAGATCCACGCCTCTGCCATCTCTGCTCATTACAACATGGATCCACCTATTTTTTCTAATCCTTTGCTAAAACAGTACCTGAGAGGGGCTAAAAACATAAGACCGCCCCATGGAGCACCAACTCCAACTTGGGACCTCAACTTCGTGTTGGAAAAATTAACTTTACCTCCTTTTGAGCCAGCTAACTCAGCAGATTTAAAATATGTCTCTTGGAAAACTGCTCTGCTCCTGGCAATAATCTCAGCACGAAGAGTTTCAGAATTACAGGCACTAATGGCAGTGGAACCTTTCATCATTTTCCACCAAGACAGGGTGTCTTTAAGAACAAACCCTACTTTTATGCCAAAGGTGGTATCAAGTGTGGCTCTAAACAAAACTATTCACTTACCAACTTTTTATCCAAACCCACAGAATAAAGAGGAAAGACTTCTGCATTCTTTGGACATACACAAACAGTTACGCTTCTACTTGGAGAAAACCAAAGCTTTCAGGAAAACTGAGCAATTGTTTGTAGCATATGCTGCAGGAGCACAAGGAAAAGCCATTTCAAAACAGACCATCTCAAAATGAATAGGACAATGTATACGTTTCTGCTATACACACCATGGGAAAACTGTACCTAACAGCATTAGGTCTCATTCTGCCAGGGCAACAGCCACTTCAACTGCCTACCTCAGAGGAGTACCTACCAAGGACATTTTGGAAGCAGCAACTTGGAGTTCTGTACATACCTTTACCAAGCATTACCATCTGCCTCTTTACTCTAAATCCAGAGCTGGCTTTGCCACTGCTGTGCTGCAGGGACTTATAGCCACCCCTAATGCCTTATATAACCAGCCACCGTACCTCAGCTTTGGGATTCCTCCCAAGTGTAATGACTGCAGCAGTGTAACATGATGAACATAGTACAGTTTTGTACCTACCATAAATGTAGATGTTCGAGTGTATACACTGCTGCAGTTCAGGTTACCCTCTCTCCTTCCCCTCTTACTTGCTGGTACATACCTAAGGCTTCTACCCTTTACTACCTATGGGGAGTATTTGCTGGTAACTGAAATTTTTTAGATTGCTGTTCATATGTATGTTTTATTAGCAATTTGCATTGCCTACCTTTTTGGGGGCACCTGACATCTGAGGCAAGAAAAACTGAAGAAATTGGCGTCGGCTGCATCTTATATACCCCTGTCGCACTGACGTCAGGGAAGAAGCGATAGCAACTTACGCCGGACCAAGACTTTGGAACTCAGGCCGACTGAGGGACCATCTGATGGCAGGATAACCCAAGTGTAATGACTGCAGCAGTGTATACACTCGAACATCTACATTTATGGTAGGTACAAAACTGTACTTTATGGCCTACAGTACTAAAATTCTAACAGCTATTTTGTTTTTCTAGACTGAATGTATCTTCTAATCCTTGCTATTTGTAATGTATCTAATTGCTGAAAAGTGTTCCAACTGTCTCTATAGTTCAATGTGAATATCTGATTGAAGTATAATGTACAGTGTTTTGTTTTTACAACTCTGTATAAATGTATTACTGTTTGATACCAATCTGGAGCTTTTCTCTTCGGGCCTCTGCTGAAAATGGACCTAGTCCAGTCGGAATTTCCCACTCAACAAATGTAAAATAAAAATAAAAAAATAAAGGTATTAGAAAATCTGATCAGTTGTTTGTTTGTTTTGTTGTTTTCATCGTAGGTCAATAGGATTAGCTGTATCCAAGCCAGGTATTTCTTATTGGATTTCAAAGGCTTTTTATTTTTGTTACACTTTTCATGGCAAGAGCCTTTCTTCTTCTGTGAAGGCTCATTCAACTAGAGCTGTGGCTTCTTCTGGTGCTTTTTTCAAGGGGTTGGATACTAATTCTAGTCTTGAAGCTGCTGCCTGAACTTCTATGCATATTTTTACCAAACACTACAAACTGGATGATGTGTGCAGATGTAGAGATGGTTTTGTTACAGCCATTCTTCAGGGCTTTGTAGAAGGATCCTCCTCCTCCCAGGTTTGTTCTTGAGCTCTGGCAGTCTCCCACATGGAAGGAATACTGCAACAGTGAATGGAAGGACATAGTACAGTTGTGTGAAATCTGACCATAAAAATATATGTCCTTTCCTTCACTGTTGCAGCATTCTCTCACTACCTCCATCCCCCAGTCCTCCTCCTGCATGGATGTACACTTCAGATACTGGCGTTCATTACACTGGTCTCCTACTGGGGCAGTCAGTTCTGAGAAAGATATATACAGACATCACCACTGTACCAAGCGAAAAGCATACTTGTGAAATCCGGCATACCTTAAAGAAACAGTAGGCTTTTGCATACTGGCCAGACAGACATCAACGGCAACCCTTGTCTTCTATCAGGATGTTATGGTAATATTTCTGACATTATGTCAACCAGCAAACAAGATTTGAGGTATATTAGGGTTTTCACCCTATGGGTAAGGGAGGAGCTCAAGAGCTTTTGGTAGCCACGAGCTACAATAATGGCCAAGTCAGATCCAGAGATCGGATCTGAACCCACCTGTTGAGCAAGAATGAAAATGGTCAACAGAGATGGAATGTCATGGTGAGTACAATAACTTATTTTTGCTTGTTAATGGCCAAAACTCAGGACATTATACCAGTATTGGTTCTAAGCAAATTAATCCAAATGGTCATGGTCCAGTCCATTGTGCCATTTCTAAGCAAGGACAATTGGATGTCCTCCCTAGATCTTCAGGATGCATATTATCAAAGCAAAACTGGCAGGCAGTCCTGTAGACACTTACACTCTCAGATGGGAGCCAGTCATTACCAATTCAGACTCCTGTCCTTTGGACTCAACCCAGCCCCCGGGGTGTAAACCAAATGTATGGGTGTGGTGGCAGCTCAGCTGAGGCTATAAGGATTCCAATTGTTTCCATACCCAGATGACTGGCTCCTCACCACCACACCATGCATCTCTTACAACAATCCATGGACTATTTGCTCCACATTTCTCACTCACTGGGGATAACACTGAAGTATGCCCGGTCAAATCTGACACCAGTACAGATCTTGGATTGTATTGGTGCACATATGAATGCAGCAATGCAAATTGCCTCTTTGCCTACTCATCACATACACTCATGTCTCAGGTTCTTCTGATTCTATCCCATCCATCTTCTCTAGCCAAAGTAATTTTAGTTATGTATTTTATTTCACTTTGACATTTGTTAACCAGGTATGTGCCCCTTTTCCAATGGACAGCTGGGGAGAGAAGCTGCATACAGAGCAACTGTAAAGCAAAAATAACACCAAGTACAGTAAACTTCAGATACATGACAGATGCTAAGTACAGAACTAACTCTACATACATAACAATATAATACAAGATACGATACAATAGATGAAGTCAAGATATATGGAAAAAAAACATGTTTGTGCATGGCTGTTACATGTGTTAGAAGTGAAACTTGTGTAATGAAGTGTGGAAATGAACACGCGCACACAGTTTTCCAAATAAGTACATTTTCGTAGTTCATTATAGAAGTTTCACTTGTAACATGCATGGTGGCCATGCACATATTTTTTTTTTATCCATTTACTTTCTCAATGTCTAAGTTTGTAAGAGCAATAATTAAAAATATTATAACAATTTTCCCTATTTTTGGGCCTTTGTCCCCCATAAGTTATGGCTTTCTACAGATTTCTGAGGATGAGAGGTATGAGTAGGACTTGTCACCCTAACTCAGTCAGCACTCCTGGGAGAGCTGACAAAACCATTTAATAACTTAGCTGCTAGCTTTTCAAAACATGACATCATTAGCCAGCCTTTACAGCAGTAATTTTATCTCACTGTTTTTTGAGCAGTTCTCACTGACTAATGCACAAGACAGGTTAATACCATAATACCATGAACTACTGACAAGCCATTCATTACATTTGCCTACACCCAGCACATGTAAAGAGAGTGACAACATATTCCTTTCAATGGAATAGTGGACCTAACATAGGCAAAGCAAGAGATATTAGACAAATAAGAAAGATCTTCTTCTTCAGTAATAATGCCTCAGATTCACCCAAAAACCACACGGAGGAAAAAAGTAAATATTATACATTTGAAGAAAATAGTTATAACCGTGATTAAAGAAAGTAGTCTACACAAAAGAGGGTGTATCCCCCACTACATGTTAAACCAATCACATAAGCAATGAACTTGTTAATTTCCCAAAACAGTCACCAAAATAAACTGAGCTCTGGTTTCAAAGCAAGTGTATTCTGTTTGCTCTGAGGTTTCCTGTTCATTCAGCTGTTAGTTTGTATTTTCACTGAAATACTCAAGTAGGACTTAGGTTGCAATCCAGGAGGGCTGGTGTGTTACTATTAGTAATCACAAGCATGCTATTCTGTTTTATTTTTAATGTTATACTTTGTATGGTTTGTTTTAGTACTTAAAACTCTGGCCTTACAGTGTAGGTAGCTGCCCGTTCACTTCTGTGGTATAGGAATTGGTTTCCAACTGTTAGTTGTTGGGGTAGGGGGTTCGCAGGACTGGCCTGTTTTTGTTGGTGGTGTCCTGTAGAGGTAATGGGCAAGTGTTTGACAGTTTGCAGGAAAACAGTTTTTAGCTTTTTTTTAATTTATTTAAGGTGACAATCATTAGTGTGTGTCTGTGTGTTTGAAAAGCTAAAGTGTGTGCATATGTGTGTGTCTGAAAAGCTGAAGTAGAGTAGGGAAGTCAAACTCAGCCCTACAGATGGAGTCAAACTTATGTGCTTCCATTTCACTTTTGAGTTTCGCTTCTGGCTACATGAGCCATAAGAAGTGTCACTTCAAAAAGCTTAATTATTCATGCTTTAGGGTGTATGGCAGCAGTGAAAGTTCTACTTCCTTTAGCATGCGACTTTATACGTATCCTTCAGTGGAGTCTAGCTGCTCAGTAGTCTATTTTTCAATAACTCTCATCTCTTCAAATCAAGCTTTCAACAATATGCAAGCACCACATTCAGTGGTGGATCCAGTCAGATGATATTTACTTAGGTGTATCCTTTGTTTTACCACCCCCAATGGCCACGTCGAATATGTAAACCTTCCAATTGGTGAGAATTACCTGGGAAGAATGGTCAAAGGCATGTGGTCCTCTAAGAGACCAATTCACATATCAGCAACCTGGAGATGAGAGCAGTCATAGCTTTGCAGGAATTTCATGATGCTGTTCCTCTAGGGCCTGTTGTGATTCAAATCAACAAGTCTGTAGTCTGATACATCAACAAGCAAAGGGGAGCCCATTCTTAACCCCTCTGCTGAGAAGGTATGAGAGTGTGGCAATAGGCGATCTCCTCCAACCGCTTTCTATCTACATTCAGCACAATCCAACATACCACGGGAGAAACTCAGCAGGTTCATTTTACTTCCTCATGAGTAGTCTCTCAGTCAGTGGTGTATACATTTTTCTGTCATTGAGGCCATCCTTGCTGTGACCTCTTTTTTTTTTCCCTTAGCAACAAGGGCAACAGGTAGTTTGCACTGATCCACATTTGGCCATCCAGTCTCCTTTATGCTTATCCCCCACTTCCTTTTTTCCTCAAATTTCTACAGAAAGCATTTATGTTGGACTTCCAAGATGGCTGCACAATAAATAGCAGCTTAACTCCAGCTCTCCTAGTATGAAAACAGAAACTCAACAGAGAAGGCCAGTAGACTTTTAATTTTGGGTAAATATCAGTAATGGTTGAGTAGTGTACTGCCTGTATGCCAGGAGAAAAGAAATACAGAGCATCTGGAAAACAATCAGCTACAAAGAGTGAAGAAGATACAGTGACTGTGGAAAGTTCTGCGGCTGTTGCACAAAAAGCAATGAAACTTCCAGATATTATTTCCAGCTACCTACAGGAACATATAAGAGAACTACACACAGACCTGTAAAACAAACGAAGGATGATAGAATATATTAACACAAACAATACAAGGCCTTAAAATGGAATAAAGTGTAAACAGATATTCAGATGAGGTGATAAAGCTACAAAAATGCAGAGTTTTTAATGAAGATAGCAGTGGCTGAATATATGACTGCTTAGAAAGAGATTTTCATAAAATAATAGAAGTGCAGGATACAGCATGTAGGGAAAACTGGAGATTTTCAGCTGTAACAGAGAAGGTGAAGGGAACATATTGCATTAATTTTATAAAAGCACAAATAAGCAACTGAAGCGGTATTCCACAGCATTAGTTAGATGAAAGGGCACATTGTGTGTATGCTTCAAACCTGGCTGTGAGAGAGCAACCTAGACATTTAATGGCAGAGATGCAATCCTAACAGCATAAGGTGCTTATTCTGACAAACCTGTGCTGAAGGTCGAAATACTAAAAGTGGGAGACAGCAGAGTGTTTGTTGATAATGATTGCTCATTGTACCCTAGGCAGAAGAGGAGTAAACTCAGTCCACTATTCAGGGAATGTTGAGATGCAGGTGTGAGATTTAAAGTGCTGTACCAAGCTGTCTTCAAGTTATTTTTTCATGGAGGGACAATATCATTCCTAGATGAAGTATATAATTAGGATTAAATACTAAAAGTTTGTCCAACAAAAAATTGTGAAACAGAAGGCAATTCTGCTTCTTGTTCTAGTAATATATACAACAGAGACTGTATCCGTGCAACAATTTCCACTGTTTCAATGGAAAATGTGGGAGAGAAGGCCAGAGATTAATAGTTGAGTAGAAGAATTGAGAGTACATTGAAAATGAAGCAGAGACAGGATTTGGCAAATGGAGATGAACAGTAATAAAGCCAGTAACTTAATACAGTATTACACTGCAATAATTATATTTGTGAAATATGACAGACTACGGCCATCTAGACATATTGGACTTTTTCAGAATGTGCTGAATTTGTGGGGGTGTGCCCTACTTCATGTCAGTAAGTTTTGGAGAAATGCTTTGTGGAGGGGAAGAGAAGGAAGAAATTGAACTGTAAGTAAAGAAAACAGTTTATTTTCTTAATACTACTATGCTTGTGGTGTATGGTTTTCTTTGCATGCTGTAAAGGAAAAATGTTCAGGTATGTGTAAGTTTAATAGGGATTGTAAGTAGGTGCTGCTGTTCATTTTTTTTTTTTTTTTTTTTTCATTCTTCCAGCCTTCTCTGTTTACTGTTCACTTTTAAGAATCATAGGCACTGAAATGTCACAAAGAAAGATAAAGCCTGGTTAAAAGAGCATGACAAAAGAACAATTAATCTGCTTTTTCTCATTCCTGCTTCGGGAATGACTGGATTAAGTACCTTACATTGGTTTAGTAACAAAGTTTAAGAGAAAGCAAGTAAATCAAAAAGAATACTGAATATTATGACACTTTTTTCTAGCAAATGAATGTATGCTTAGTAACAAGTCGGTATCTGGCCATCATGCCTCCATGGAAACAGTATGATGAAGATAAATTAACTGCCTGGTTCTCATTGCTCCATGGAGTCAATCTGATAATGTGAAATTGGCTGTCTGGTTCTCATGTCTCCATTGAGTCAATCTGACAAGCAGAAATGGGTTACAGTCTGGTGGAAAGTGATTGGTGAAAAAAGAGAACTGGCTAGTAGTTAATGTTCTCTGAAAGCATTCTGGTGTTTTCACTGCTAGGAGAGCTATACAGATAAGTCAAAACCAGTTAGCAGCTAGTAGAAGCACAAGTTGCACCATGCTTCTTATCATGGACAACCTTTGTTTTAGGTTAACTGAGGTCTGTGAGTGTAGCTGCCAGTTTGGGACATTTGTTCCTATTACAAGCTGAAAACTTCAATATTTGAAATTGCACATAGTTTTGTGTGTTACTGTTCAATAAATATGTTTTTTTATTTAAAGGTTTTCAATACAACCAATACATTTGTAAGATGTGACATATTTTGAAATGGATATGAGAAGAAGCCACTATACAAGTTATAGAAGAACTGTAACCCACCGTGTGCCATATAGACAGAGAAAAAGTTTGTAAAACAAAAAAGCTCATATGGTGAAAAGTCACCAACAACACTCTAATTTCTATGCAGAGTAGGCTGTTAGTTCATCAATGAAGGGAATAAAAATGCAGACTGCAGATATCCCATAAAAACAGAGAATTTATAAATTCCAAACAGGACAAAATGCCAATTATATAAAAAAAGGTCAAACGCTGTCATCCATTCAACCATGGACTTATCCAGAACCATTTTACTTGCATATAAAAATAATATCTATTTAAAAATCAGGCAGTCATGTGATTGTTCAGTGGATACCACATTTGAAATGATTGGAATTGTGCCCCCATACAAGTTAACCTGGTTATATACCAATGGGAAAAGAAGTATGTTGTAAAATCTGATTTAAGAGAGAGAGAATGGAATGCCTACCTTTGTTTCTGGATGATATGTTCATCCTTTGGAAGGGTAGAGAACAATAAAGGGAAGATGTTATTACCTGCATCAACAATATTAACCTTTTTGTAAGATTTAAACCAAAGCCCCACTGACAATCAGTTTGACTACCTGGAAGTGACAGTCTACAGAGATATGAGAACTAGTGTTTTGGGTCAAGGCTGTTCAGAAAACCTACATTTCCTAATAAATATTTGGAGTTCAACAGCCATCACCCTGGATACATAAACATGAACATTTTCAAAGGTCAGTTAGTGAGAGCATCCATAATGAGTTCCAACAGGGTCAAGTCCCAGATGGGACTAAATAAATTAATTTATATTTTCTGAGAAAGGAGATATACAAGAGATGTAGTATACAAAATTAGTGTGGAATTACTAATGGATGGGGGCACTAAATAAAATCTTTTTTTTTAGTGCCTGTCTCGTACCCTGGACCCACTTATCGTGGATGTTCCTTAGTTTCTTTTTTATCTGTTTGAGTTGCTGAATGCTGGTTTGGCCCATCAGTTAAGAACCTGTTATCAGCTATCATTGCTTGCCAGCCTTAATCTCCTCTTTCAGCTTCTAGATTTTAGGCTAATCAATTTCTAAAAGGTGTCCTTCATAGGAGACCTCCCAGGAAGCTTGTTCCCTCTCCCTGGGATCTTAATTTTGTTTTGGAGAAGTTGAATCTGGATACTTCAGAGCCTGCTGCTTCAGTTACTTTCCACCATTGTTCTTACTTCTGCAAAACAGATGAGTGAAATACATGCCGTTATGTAGAGCATAAACCCAAAGGCACACCACTGGCTCGGATAACAAACAACATTCTTTATTGGAAGTAGAACAGTAAGTGCTTTCATGTTGCACAGAACACTTCTTCAGACTTAATAATATTTAAAATCAAACTGCCATTTAAATAGCTGTTTATGCATCACCTGACTAGTAATTACCTGCAATTAAAAGACTTAAAGTGATATGCATAGCTGTATATATTTCCAGGTATATGCATATTTATATGGCATAAAATGTATAAAAATATAAATATATCACAGTAGTCCATCGAAGAACCATGTATGCAATACTCTAAAATCTACATACAAAAGACATATACTGTATAAATAATTTATTATAAACATGCTGATAAACAACTCTCTATAGCAGCATATGAATGATACATATGTGTACACTATAATCTTAACTGAACTATCTACCTAACACTATATCAAAGGACATCAAACCATCATCACAAGGAAAAAATATATATGGAGCTACTAAGGAAGCTACTGGCAAAATCACTTATGGGCAAGTTTAACAAATCTATAGATAATGATATATATATATATATATATATATATATATATATATATATATATCTATAGTATGCAGAATAGCAAAAAATAAAACACAGAAATAGCACAAAAATACTACCTAACAATGAGATGTATAGCCCCCCACTGAAAATTATGACTAGGACTGTAAAACTAAGTAAAATATCCTAGTGGTTGACTGGTCTATCTTTCAGAAAAGGTTTCAAACTTACCTTTTTGTTTAGTCCATGTCCCTTATCTGCCTGATATCTCAGGATTCACTTATTTTCTTCCTTTTCAGTGTAGTTCTTATTCCCTAGTCTAGTAGTGGTTCTAATAAGCTCTATGGCCAAAAAGCTAAATTTATGACTTGGATCATTGCTGATAGTGTGCCTCGCTAAGGCATTACACTCATCTTCTCGTCTTATGGCATACAAATGTTCTCTGACTCTCTCCCTTAATGTTCTGTTAGTCTTCCCTATATAGAAAGATTCACATTTCGAGCACTGGGCTAAATAGACTAAATTCCTAGATTTGCAATCAGCGTAATGCGTAAAAGTATACAGCTTCCCAGTATCAGGATGTTTAAAGGTATTATTCTTCATAAATATGCAGTGATTGCAACTTCAGCTGGCAAAAGTGCCTTGCCTGTCTGACTGTACTATACCTTTGGTATTCTCATCATAGCAAAGCATTCTCTTAAGTGATTTGTATTCCTGTAGGAATATCTGGGTCGTCCCCCTACTATTTGTAAAACTGTTTCATCTATAGTCAAAATATTCCAGTGCTTACTGATTATCTCATTGATCTTATTATTATTGTTAGTGTAGGGAATAGTAAGCCTCTGTGTCTGATCACTGGTATCTCTGCTATGTGAATGATGTCTGCCTTGTGTGAAGAAGGGTTTACCCCTAACTTGTCTGAACGTAGATATAGTTTCCAGTACTCCTGTACTCTATTTTATCTCCTCTTTCCTTAAAGTCATACTTGAGTTTATTTATAGTCCTGTCAAAACTTTTGCCGTGGCTGGTTAACCTAGATACTCTTAGTCCTTGCCCTTTTACTATATTTTGATAAACATGAAGGGGATGCATACTACTTCTGTACAATAATGTATTCTTTCTGCAACTTTTTCTGTACAGTTGTGTCTGAATCTCATCTGTACTCATAATTATAGTGACATCCAAAAAATCAATCTCTTCCTTGGAAAACTTAGCTATAAACTTAAGAAAACTAGTGGTACCATTTATATATTCAAGAAAAACTGTCAAACTCTGTAAACTGCCCTTCCATATTAAAAAGACATTGTCCACAAAATGTTTGTAGTATCTAATATTCTCACTAAACACCATATTATTCATATAGGTATGTTCTCAATAGGCCATTACAATATTCACATACGAGTTGGCACACGTTGTCCCCATTGCCACTCTATTAACTTGTAGATAGTATTTGTTCCTGCAGGTAAAAACATTACGACTGAGTATAATGTCTAATAGTGTGACAATTCTAATAACCTCATCCCAAGGGGTATTTTTACTAATTAAAAACTGCCTCACATATTCTAGGACTATATTATTAGGAATACTAGTAAATAAGGAGGTAACATCCAATGTAACTAAATAACAATCAAAAACATTAACATCATTATGTGTATAATCCAACAAGGTCTCCAAAAAGTGTTGTGTATCTTTAATAATGGTAGTAGTATTGCCTACTATAGGTCTCTCACATTTCTCTACATACACTGACAATGTTTCTGTTAACCAACCTCTACTGCATACTGTAGGTCTTAAAGATGGGTGTATCATGTCCTTGTGTACTTTGGGCGAACCCCTAAATGTAGGTACTAGTGCTGCCTCTATTAGGAAATAATTGTACAGTTCATTATTAATAATGTTTGACATAAGTAAATCATACAGTTCTCCATGCACATCTCTAATAAGTTTATTCAATTGATTACTATTCAGCTCCTGATAAGTATTACTATCACTAAGCATTTCATTTATAGTTTCTTCATAATATACCTTATCTAAAATAACTACAGACCCACCCTTATCAGCTGGTCTACTAACTATATGCACATTCATTTGTAGAGTTTTAAGGGCTTCTAACTCACTACTGGTCATGTTAAAACATTCACTTCTTACATTTGCTTTTTCTGCTTCAAAAACCTTAAGTAAATCTTTCTCACAAGCCTATTCAAAGGCTTCCAACAATGGATTAATAGGTGGTATAAATGTGGAGGGTTTCCTATGCCCAACCACTACATTGTCACTTTGATTCCCAAACAACAATTTTAAACCAATGTTTCTAACGAACATTTTAATGTCTATTAGAAGGTCCACCACATTAACAGAGGTCGAGGGAATAAAAAAAGAGTCCCTTGCTCAATAAAGATTACTCTGCTTCATTGAGGACATAGTGAGAAATGTTAATTATTATGTCTGGCTTACGTGTTTCAGCACCTTCCTCTGAAACTCAAACTGCTCCTCTGATGATTTGCATTTCCTCGCTCGGTTCGAGGGTGTCCACGTGGGCTTCTGTCGTGGCTGTATCGGTAGAGGAAAAGGGGGTAAACCATTGGAGGATGCAGCCATTATGGCTTGTCCTCCTTTTTTAGTATTTCATAAGGACAGGGAAGGGTGTATTTACATAGTAAGCCTTTTTTATGCATAAGGTGGTTAATGAGTTGTCACTTAATCAGTCTATTAGTTTTCCTACTTTTTTCCCCTATACAAAATCTGCCAGTGAGAGGATGCTGCATACTTTGGATGTGAATAGGCAACTCAGATTGTATTGGAATAACAGTAAAGGGAGGAGGAAGTAACAGTGCATCCCTCTACAAAGCCTCGTGGCTATGTCCATGTATTACTTAACTTAAGCTCTCCTATCCCCTCCCCTACTTACCTATGAACAACTACCAAGCTATTCACTGATGTTCATCGTGTTACACTGCTGCAGTCATTACACTTGGGTTATCCTGCCGTCAGGCGGTCCCCCAGTCGGCCTGAGGTCCAAAGTCTTGGTCCGGTGTCAGTTGCTGTCGCTTCTTCCCTGACATCAGTGCGACAGGGGTATATAAGATGCAGCCGACGCCATTTTCTTCAGTCTTTCTTGCCGTGTGGTGCCCGAAGCAAAAGCAGTTCGCAAGTGCCGGTCGGCCGACTCCTGAGATTTTCATTCCGAATCCAGAATCAAAGTCTTCTACAAAGTTAAGTACCCCATTGAGGAAACTTTTTCTTGCCTCAGACTGATGTCAGTAAAAGTTAATAACTGTATTTCTTGTGGGAAGCAAATACCTCATAAGGACTTCCATTCTTATTGTATCCCATGCCTAGGCCCAGACCACGATGTCACTGGTTGTCAGTTTTGTGCTAGGTTTAACAAGCGCACTATTAAATGTCGGTTTGATTTTGCCCGACATTATTTTGTCAGAAAATTCAATTATACAATGCCATCAGAACTACCGACGACCGTAACACACAAAAAGCGCAAAGACAAGGACAGGCATCTGAGGCCCAAAACTAATGACAAAGCCTCTTCTAGGCCAGTCGCCGGTTCTCCGGTTTTCAGTTAGGTGCCTTCGCAGCCCCTGACTACCGCTTCTTTAGAACCTCAGACCGCCTGTGACTCCCACGTGGAGATGGCTGGGCCTTCGGACTCACCAGATTTACAGCCTACCGAGACTAACCCTTCAGAGGGATCCGGAGTAGCTGAGCAACCCGTAGCTTCAAAGGGTGTTTTCAGACCTACTCAGTTAACCACTAAATCTTCTGCTAAGTCTAAAACTTCTTTAAAAACAAAGAAACAAATTCATCATTCAAAATGGCCGAAGACTTAATCACTCTGATCAGGGGGTCCCATCCCCCTCCTGATAAAAGGCCTAGACAGGATGCAGACTATGACTCATCCGACCAGGTATCCATCTCTTCAGATTCATCTTCAGACCTAGGATACTCTTTATCCCCTATGAGGACTTGATGCTAAAGAATCAATTCCTTCAGCCTCTCCACCAGAGGACTACTCTTTAGAAACCTTGCATACCATGAGGGAGCATTTCCATTGGGAGGGCCAGGATTATTCAGAGTCCAAGAAAAGGCTCAGAGATTTCCTTTTATTACCTCAACACAGACCCCTTGCTATTCCGCCAGTGTTAGATATTGTGGATGATGTGTATACTGAATCCAGTTTAAATCCTGATTCTTTACCTCCTGCTCCAGTTAAGCCAGATACTACCAAGTCCCTGACTCTCACAAATTTCTTTATAAAAGTCCTGCTGCTGACCCTGAAACTATTTTTCAGGGCCCCAAAGGGGTAAAGGCCTCCTCAACAAAGAATCCAGTCCCCTCTGACAGTGATTCCAGAGCATTAGACAGATGGGGGAAGAAAGTATATACATCTGCAACTTTAGCAATGAGGGCCTTAAATTGCCAGTTTCACATGCTAAAATATCAGCAATATTTGATGTCTCAGTTGAAACAAAAAATGCTTCCAAACTCAGATCCTCCTAATTATAAAGAAATGCAGGATTTATTGCATGCAGCTGAACAAGTGGGAAAACATACTTTGCAATGTGGTTTTGATTCATTAGAGGCCTCCTGTGGCACAGCAGTTACAGGATCTGTCATTAGAAGACATACTTGGTTAAAAGAACAGACGTTACCAGATCATGTTAAAGCAAAATTATTGGATGCACCTTTGCAGCAGGATGTTTTATTTGGAGTTAAGGCAGAAGGGGTATTAAAGAAAATGGAGGATAAGGCAAAATCTGTGCAAATGGTGAAGGATTTCTTACAGGTTCAGCCACCTCGATTTAGCAGAAATTGGCCAACAAAGAATTGGTCCTTTCCAGTTACAGACAGACCTCAAAGGGGCAGATACAGATGTCCAAGAGGTAGATGTCAACCACAAGGTCCTTACAGGCCTCGACAATGGGGTGCATCAACCCAGAAAGAAGGGGAAGACAGGCCTCAACCTTACAAAAAACAGCCCCAATGACTTCCCACTACAGCTGCCAAACAGTTCTCTCTTGGCAGCCCCCTTGGGAGGAAAACTGGCACTTTTATGTCACAATTGGCATATGATCACCAAAGACCAGTGGGTTCTTAACATTGTATCCCAGAAAGGACAAAGCCTGGAGGCCCATTTTGGATCTTTCTTCTCTAAACACTTACCTGGATGTTCCAAAATTCAAAATGTAGACACTACAGCAGCTTCTTCCCATGCTGAGCAAGAAAGCTTGGCTCGTAACTTTGGACCTCAAGGAGGCATACCTGCATGTCCCTATCAGACAAAACTGCAGAATATACCTCAGATTCATAGCTGGTTCAATACACTACCAATTCTCTGCACTGCCCTTTGGCTTATCTACTGTGCCCAGGGTCTTCACAAAGGGCCTGGCACCAGTAATTGCATTTTGCAGACAGAAAGGAATTCAAATTTATCTGTACCTGGACGACTGCCCGATTCAAGCAGAGAGCAAGGACATTCTTCTAAGGCATCTCCTGTTTGTAAAAAAAGTTATTAAGTTGCCTAGGGTACACAGTAAATGAAAATAAGTCAAAACTAGTGCCCTCACAAGAGATAATATTCCTGGGTGCCAGCTTGAATACAACAGCCCAGATGGCTTATCTCACGCCAGACAAGCAAGAACAACTGACTCAATACTTTCAATAGATGGCAACAAAGGCCCAACTCCCTGCAAGAAAAATTCTGCAGACCTTGGGTTACATGGCATCTTGCATACTACTAATTCCATATGCCAGACTGCAAATGAGGAAATACAATGGTACCTAAACAGTGTCTGGTCTCAACACTGTCAAAGTTTGGAAACAGTTATACCACTAATTCCCTGCCTTCAACAAGAGTTTCGATGGTGGGCTCAAGCATGTCACCTCAACAAGGGACAGCCTTTCACTCAACCCACAGCCAGGCAAACACTGACAACAGATGCATCGGATTACGCGTGGGGAGCACACATGGCAGGAAAATGTATTCAGGGCAAGTGGCCCACAGAACAAAGGCATCTTCACATCAGTCAAAAAGAGATGCTAGCTGTAGAAAATGCCCTTATGGCTTTCAAGGACCTTCTGCATCCAGGACAACTACTACTAAAGACAGACAACACCACAGTTATGTGGTACATAAACAAGCAGGGACGATTCTTATCCCCTCTGCAGACAAGCCATGACCTTGTGGAACACAGCTCTAACCTATCAAGTTCATCTGCAAGCACAATTCCTGCCAGGAGAGAAAAACACACTGGCAGACAACTTAAGCAGAAACATGATGGATCCGCACGAGTGGAAATTACATCCACAAATATTCAGAATGATAACTCAAAAATGGTGGAGCCTGGACATAGATCTGTTTGCATCCCCAATGAACTGCCAGCTACAGAAATTCTGCACAAGGACTTACCACCCACAAGTATGGAAAGTAGATGCCCTCTCATTCAGCTGGAAAAACCTACAAGTATATGCTTTCCCACCACAACTTCTCCTTCCAGAGGTACTCATAAAAGCCAGGCAAAAAAAGCCAAAAATGAT
This sequence comes from Protopterus annectens, assembly GCF_019279795.1. NCBI lineage: Eukaryota > Metazoa > Chordata > Ceratodontiformes > Protopteridae > Protopterus > Protopterus annectens. Next base: position 1,447,563,357 of record NC_056733.1, read on the forward strand.
CCTGATTGCCCCAGACTGGCCACGCCAGCACTGGTACCCAATCTTAAAGAACGTAGCACAAGGTCCACCCTGGATTTTGCCTCATATCCCACATCTTCTGACTCAGCACAACAATCGGATACTTCACAGCCAGCTAAAGACTTTAAACCTGGCTGCATGGCAGATTCCTTAGTCAAGCAAGCAATGCCTCTC
>NC_056733.1:1447564048-1447596256 GCF_019279795.1 Protopterus annectens
AACAAAAATAAAAAGCCTTTGAAATGCAATAAGGAATACCTGGCTTGGACACAGCTAATCCTATTGACCTACGATGAAAAAAAAAACAACAAACAGCTGATCAGATTTTCTAATACCTTTATTTTTTTATTTTACATTTGTTGACTGGGAAATTACGACTGGACTAGGCCCATTTTCAGTGGAGGCCTGAGGAGAAAAGCTCCAGATTGGTATCAAATAGTAATATATTTATACAGAGTTGTAAAAACAAAACACGGTACATTATACTTCAATCTGATCTTCCCACTGAACTGTAGAGACAGTCGGAACACTTTTCAGCAATTAGATACATTACAAATAGCAAGGATTAGGAGATATTCAGTCTAGAAAAACAAAATAGCTGTTAGAATTTTAGTACTGTAGGGCACAACAGTGAATAGATTGGTAGTTGTTCATAGCTAATAAGGGATGGGGATAGGAGAGCTTTAGTTAAGTAATACATGGACATAGCCAGGAGGCTTTGTAGAGGGATGCACTGTTCCTTCCTCCTCCCATCACTGTTATTCCAATACAATGAGTTGCCTAGGCACATCCAAAGTAAGCAGCAACCTCTCACTGGCAGATTTTATATAGGGGAAAAAAGTAGGAAAACGAATAGACTGATTAAGTGAAAACTCGTTAACCACCTTATGCATAAAAAAGGCTTACTATGTAAAGACACCCGTCCCTGTCCTTATGAAATACTAAAAAAGGAGGACAAGCCATAATGGCTGAATCCTCCAATGGTTTATCCCCTTTTCCTCTACCAATACGGCCACCACAGAAGCCCACGTGGACACCCATGAACCGAGCGAGGAAACGCAAATCATGGGAGGAGCAGTTCGAGTTTCAGAGGAAGATTCTGAAACATGCAAGTCAGACATTAAAATAATTAACATTTCTCACTATGTCCTCAATGAAGGAGAGGAATCTTTATTGAGCAAGGGACTCTCTCTTATTCCCCCGACCTCTGTTAATGTGGTGGACCTTCTAATAGACATTAAAATGTTCGTTAGAAACATTGGTTTAAAGTTTTTATCTGGGAATCAAAGTAGCAATGTAGTGGTTGGGCATAGGAAAGTCTCCATGTTTATACCACCTATTAATCCATTGTTGGAAGCCTTTGAAAAGGCTTGTGAGAAAGATTTACTTAAGGTTTTTGAAGCAGAAAAAGCAAATGTAAGAAGTGAATTTTTTAACATGACCAGTAGTGAGTTAGAAGCCCTTAAAACTCTACAAATGAATGTGCATGTTGTTATTAGACCAGCTGATAAGGGTGGGGCTGTAGTTATTTTAGATAAGGTATATTATGAAGAAACTATAAATTAAATGCTTAGTGATATTAATACTCATCAGAAACTGAATACTAATCAATTGAATAAACTTATTAGAGATGTGCATGGAGAATTGTATGATTTACTTATGTCAAACATTATTAATAACGAACTACAATTATTTCCTAATAGAGACACCACTAGTACCTACATTTAGGGGTTTGTCCAAAGTACACAAGGACATGATACACCCACCTTTAAGACCTATAGTATGCAGTAGAGGTTGGTTAACAGAAACATTGTCAGTGTATGTAGAGAAATGTCTGAGACCTATAGCAGACAATACTATTAACATTATTAAATATACACAACACTTTTTGGAGACCTTGTCGGATTATACACATAATAATGTTAATGTTTTTGATTGTTATTTTGTTACATTGGATGTTACCTCCTTATTTACTAGTATTCCTAATAATATAGGCCTAGAGTATGTGAGGCTGTTTTTAATTAGTAAAAATACCCCTAGGGATGAGGTTATTAGAACTGTCACACTATTAAACATTATACTCAGTCATAATGTTTTTACCTGCGGGAACAAATACTATCTACAAGTTAATGAAGTGGCAATGTGGACACCGTGTGCCAACTCGTATGCGAATATTGTAATGGCCTATTGGGAACACACCTATGTAATGAATAATATGGTGTTTAGTGAGAATATTAGATACTACAAATGTTTTGTGGACAATGTCCTTTTAATATGGAAGGGCAGTTTAGAGAGTTAGACAGTTTTTCTTGAATATATAAATGGTACCACTAGTTTTCTTAAGTTTATAGCTAAGTTTTCCAAGGAAGAGATTGATTTTTTGGATGTCTCTATAATTATGAGTACAGACAAGATTCAGACACAACTATACAGAAAGAGTTGCAGAAAGAATACACTATTGTATAGGAGTAGTATGCATCCCCCTCATGTTTATCAAAATACAGTAAAAGGGCAAGGACTAAGAGTATCTAGGTTAACCAGCCACAACAAAACTTTTGACAGGACTATAAATAAACAAGTATGAGTTTAAGGAAAGAGGATATAAAAATAGAGTGCAGGAGTACTGGAAACTATATCTATGTTCAGACAAGATAGGGGTAAATCCTTCTTCAAACAAGGCAGACATCATTTACATAGAAGAGATACCAGTGATCAGACACAGAGGCTTACTATTCCCTACACTAACAATAAAATCAATGAGATAATCAGTAAGCACTGGAATATTTTGACTATAGATGAAACAGTTTTACAAATAGTAGGGAAACGACCCAGATATTCCTACAGGAATACAAAATCACTTAAGAGAATGCTTTGCTATGAAGAGAATACCAAAGGTATAGTATAGTCAGAGAGGCAAGGCACTTTTGCCTGCTGAAGTTGCAATCACTGCAAATTTATGAAGAAGAATAATACCTTTAAACATTCTGATACCGGGAAGTTGTATACTTCTAAGCATTACGCTGATTGCAAATCTAGGAATTTAGTCTATTTAGCCCAGTGCTCAAAATGTGAATCTTTCTATGTAGGGAAGGCTAATAGAACATTAAGGGAGAGAGTAAGAGAACACTTGTACGCCATAAGATGAGAAGATGAGCGTAATGCCTTAGCGAGGCACACCATCAGTAATGGTCTAAGTCATAAATTTAGTTTTTTGGCCATAGAGCTTATTAGAACCAGTACTAGACTAGGGAATATTAATAAATAAATAAATAAAGAAATAGGGTTAGGAGAGACTATGAGGCCCTGCAGAACTGCAGTGGCAAAGCCTGCTCTGGACTTAGAGTAAAGAGGTAAGTGGTAGTGCTTTGTGAACATGTGCACTGAACTCCAAGTTGCAGCCTCTAAGATATCTTTGGTTGGTACTCCTCTGAGGAAGGCTACTGAAGTGGCTGCTGCTCTGGTGGAATGAGGCCTAATGTCCTTAGGCACCTGATTTTCCATGTTGAAAATAGCAAAAACGGATGCAATTGCCTATCCATTTAGAAATAGTCTGTTTTGAGATAGCCTTTCCTTGTGATCCTGCAGCATATGACACTAAAAGTTGCTCAGTCTTTCTGAAAGCTTTAGTTCTGTCCAAGTAGAAGCATAACTGCCTGTGTATGTCCAAAGAATGCAGAATTTTCTCACCCTTGTTCTGTGGGTTAGGATAAAAGGTAGGCAAGTGAATGGTTTGGTTAAGGGCCACACTGTACACCACCTTAGGCATAAATGTAGGGTTTGTCCTCAGAGAAAACCTGTCTGGATGAAAAATGATGAAAGGTTCCACAGCCATGAGTGCTTGTAACTCCGAGACTCGCCTTGCAGAGGTTATGGAGCAGAGCTGTTTTCCATGATAAGAATTTAACATCTGCTGTTGATGCTGGCTCGAAAGGAGGCTGTGTCAGTTTTTCCAAAACATAATTGAGGTCCCAGGCCGGAATTGGTGCTCTCCTTGGAGGTCTAATGTTTTTGGCCCCTCTGAGGTACTGCCTTATTAAGGGATGAGAAAAGATAGGTGGTTCCATATTGTAATGGGCTGAAATGGCAGAGGCATGAATCTTAATTGATGAGAAAGAAAGGCCTTTGTTTAGCATCTCAGTTAGGTATTGTAAAATCTGAGGGATATTTGGTACACACATGTCATTGCCTTGTTCCTGGTTCCAAGCACAGAATCTCTTCCATTTTTCTGCATAAGATTTTCTGGTACTGGGCCTCCTGGCCTCCAAGATAACATCCATAACAGCTTTTGAAAGAGGAGTATTCTGAATGGCTACATTATCCGCCATGCTGCCAGATTTAAGGTCCTGAGTTGGCTGTGCAGGATCTGATTGTTTTATTGGGTCAGTAAGTGAGACGTTTGAGGCAATATCCATGCTGGACCTTGAGACAAGCTCTTTAGGATTGGGTACCAGTGCTGGCGTGGCCAGTCTGGTGCAATCAGTATCATTTTTGGCTTCTCTTGTCTGACCTTTAGGAGTACCCTGGGAAGGAAAGGCAGTGGCGGAAAAGCATATACCTTTAGATTTTTCCAGCTGAAGGATAGGACGTCCACTTTCCATGCTTGCTTGTGATAAATCCTTGTGCAAAATCTCTGCAATTGGCAGTTGTGAGGGGAGGCAAATAGATCTATGTCTGGGCATCCCCATTTCCTTATTATCATGCTGAAGACTTGTGGATCCAGTTTCCATTCGTGGGGATCCATGAGGTTTCTGCTTAGTTCATCTGCCAGAGTATTTGTTTTTCCTGGCAGGAATTGTGCTTGCAGGTGAACTTGAAAAGCCAATGCTGTGTCCCATAAAGTCATTGCTTGTCTGCAGAGGGGGTAGGAATGTGTAGCTCCCTGCTTGTTTATGTACCACATTACTGTAGTGTTGTCTGTCTTTTTCAGTAACTGTCCTGGATGAAGCAGGTTCTTGAAAGCTGTCAGGTCATTTTGAACAGCTAGCATCTCTTTTTGATTGATGTGAAGATGCATCTGGTTTGCAGGCCATGTGCCCTGAATACATTTTCCTGCCATATGGGCCCCCCAGGCATAATCTTTTTTTTTTAACTTTTTTTTTCAAAACAGGTTTATTGTTTTAACATATAAGAGAAATATCATAACAATTTTATACAAGTAATTAAAAATAGGTATTATTATAATATTCAACAAAACAACTAAAGTATTCACAAAGACATCCACTACAATCAGATCAATTAATTAAACTAAAATACCGTGCTATTGAAATTAGAATTTTTTTAACAAATTTTGTAAATTATCCCATACAATATAATATGATGTTTTTCTAGTTGTTCTCATTCTAATTGTGCTTATTTCCATATGGCACATTATATTCATAACATTTTAAATTCATTGAACGAAGGAGGTGTATCTGAAATCCAATTTCTAGTTATTATTTTCCTGGCCACTGCTAGGATAGACCATAACAAGGGAAGCTTAATCTTTTTAACACATTGAGGTACAGGTGTGTTGAATAATATAAGAGACTTAGAAATAATGAAATTATCTGTAAAAAGAGCCTGCAAAAATTCATTAATTGACTTCCAGTATTCTTTCAACTTCATACAGTCATAAAACATATGAGCCCAGTCAGCATTAATTTCTACATTACATCTCTTACATAGATTATCTTTATTATTTATTTTATTCATCATCAAAGGTGTATAAAAGATCTATGTAAAAATTTCCATGTATAAAGTCTCCAGACAATGGAAGATGTAGTTCTATAAGCAGATTCCAATATATATTGTTTATCTTGTTGAGTTGGTGGGTCCCCATTAATAGAGGTGAAATAATTCCAGTATGAATCTACACTGTAAAAAGTTTCTTGTCTGATAATTTTATGTATATATGAAAGTTTACCTTTATCAGAAACTTTATGCTGTAAATTTAATATAAAGTAATCAATCAGTTTTGGAATAGATTCTTTAACTGTTATAGACATTAGATCTATTCTATCAATGAGATGTTGTCTAAAGATCTGAACCTCTAACCAGCAAGTTTCTCTTAGATCAAATTCTTGTTTTAAGAAATCTAGATTTTTAACTTTATTATCAGATATCAGCTGATACCAGTACTTTAGATCATTATCTATAGCTAAATGAGCTCCTTCAGAAGTAGATGACATAAGCATACCCTGAGTATACATTATAGGAATACAATAAAATTCCATTCCTATACTTAGGGTGCATGAATATAAAGTTACGATAACTAATAATAATATTTAATGGGTAACAAACCATATGTTTAGGTGTAATAGGTGAAGTACAAAATTCCTTTAGCAACCACAACATGGAGTTATTTACAATCATATTTTTATGTGTTAAGGAGATTTTCATGAAGTGCATACTAATTAGCTCCCAATAATCTTTCCATTTTATGATATATGACTGATCTATTAATAAAGTAATAACTTTTATAATAGAAGAGATAATATATAAATTAAAGTCTGGAAAAGAAATAACCCCTTGAGACCAGCTATTAGTATGTTTCTTTAATGCAATCCTAGGTCTATTAGGTGCCCATAAGAAATTTAACATTAGTGTATTCAGTTTCTTGATAATTATTTTTGTAGGTGAAAGTATTATTGATTGTATTAAGTATAAAATCTTGGGGAATATTATCATTTTAATAATTGTAAGTCTCTCCTCCATAGTAAAAAACATATTATTCCAGGTATTAAAAAGATTTTGTATATTAAGAAAACAGGTATTATAGCTATTATATATAATAGATTTAATATCTTTAGATAGTATTATACCTAAATAAGTTATCTGACCTGAATTGGGTACATATTTAGTAAAATCACTAATGAGAATATTTTTTCGTGTATATATAGGTAGTATTTTAGTTTTTTCTTCATTGAATATTAAACCAGAAATACTTTTAAAATTCATCATGTTATCAAATAAAGACTGCAGAGAAGAATTAGATCCTGCTGATGTAATTAGAACATCATCTGCAAAAAGTTGAATTTTTGATGTTGTATTTTCGTCTATTTCAAAACCCTCTATGTCAGTACTGTTTCTAATCAAATTAGCCCAAGGCTCCATTACTAAAGTGAATAATAGTGGAGAAAGTGGACATCCTTGCTTTGTACCTTTAAGAATGGGTATTTTTTGTGAAACATATGTTCCTACCTTAATATAAGCCAGCGTTCCTTTGTATAAATGCTCAATTAAATTTACAAATGCATCAGAGAAGTTTGTGCATTTCAGTAAGGTAAACAGATAGTCCCAACTTACTGAATCAAATGCTGAACCTATATCAAGACTAATAAGTGTTAAATCTTTCTTTTTCCTATTTGCAAAATCAATTAATGTTAAAGTTCTTCTTATATTATCAAAAGTATTTCTATTTACAATGAAGCCCGTCTGATCTATATCTATAATGCCGGGATGATTGTCTTCAATCTATCAGCAAAATACTCATAAACATTTTATAATCAACATTAAGTAATGAGATGGGTCGATATGAAGAACATCTAGTTGGATCTTTATTAGGTTTTAAAATTGGTGAAATAAATGTATATTGCCAAGATGGGGGGGGTTATTAACTCAGTTTGGGCCAAAATAAAACCTTATGTATTAATGAATATGTAGTTTTAGAAAGGATTTTATATATCTCTGGTATAATACCATAATTACCCGGTGCTTTGTTTGATTTAAGCTTATTTATTTGTGTAATAACTTCTGTATATGAAATACTCTTGTCCAATAGTTTAATCTGTTGTTTATTAAGCTTTTTATTCATGTTTGTAGTTAAAAACTCCTTTATTTTATCTTTAGGTTCCATGTTAATGTTGTTATGGTTAATCTTGTGAAAGTGATTTCTAAATTCATCCAGTATTTCTGGTATACTAGAAACATTCTTCTTTTTCCTTAGAGAAAAGATTTCTTTGATATGGTTTTGTTTATTCAATCTTTTTGTTTTATTTTTAAGTCTATGTAAGTATTTGGGGCTTATTGAATAAGACAAAAACTTGTATTTCTCTAAAGTTATTTTAACTTTATGAGTTAAAATTTCTTTGTATTTCTCATTTAGTTTGTTTATTTCTTCAATAACTTTCTTGTCCATAATATTTTCTTTATTATTATGTTTATAAGAGTCTAATTTACTTTGAATATCTAACAATTCCTTATCCCAAGATTTCCTTTTATTATTATACCATCTGATACTTTGTCCATATAGATATGATTTTAAGGCATCCCAAACATAGACAATGGAGACTTCAGGAGTATTATTTATGTCTAGAAAATGTACTTCTGAAAGTATATATTCTTTATAGTCTTTTAGCTGAGTTAAGTATGCTGGTATCCTTTTGATCTGAACATTATGAGTATTTTTTATCATGAATTCAAAAACAATTGAGTTATGATCAGATATAGGACATGAAATGATTTTGGAATTAATTAAATCTGTTACCATCTGGTTAGAAATAAAGACCCTATCTATTTTTGAATAAGTTTTGTATCTGTTAGAAAAAAAGGTGTATGGTAATGATTTTGAATCTATCTGATTATTAATATCATTCAAATGATAAGAATTAGCAAAATCATTTAAATGTTTTGCATTAGATGTAATTCTTCTTTTCCTTATAGTGGTAGTATCACTTTCATGTAGTATACAATTAAAATCACTAGCTAAAATAATATCCCCTATAGAGAATGATATGATCTTATCAATATGATGTTTCACTGTATTAATACCAATTCCAGGTATCCAATATACATTAATTAAAGTGTAAGTCTTCCCATTAATTTGTATTGTAACCATACAAAACATTCCTTTGTCATCCTGAAAAGACTTAATGGTTTTAGGAATGGGCATACTTTTATTCCATAAAATAGCCACTCCTCTTTTTTTTGAGTGTGCTCTGAACTAACCAATACTGTATACTTATTAGTGGCTAGTTTATCAATATCTTTTTTCAAGAGATGGGTTTCTTGCAGGAAGACTAGATTGGCCTTGTGTAAATTAATGTATCTTATTAGGCTTGCCCTTTTACATGGATTATTCAATCCATTAATGTTTAAAGAAATTCCTTTTAAAGATGTCATTTGGCATTTTTAAAACTCAAGAATCTTATGATCGAAATAACAAATAACAAGATAAATAATGTTACATCTCCTCTTTTAGGTGTACCTTTAAATATAGCTGTATTTATTAAATCTCTTATGGGATTTTGTATAGGATTCAATTTTGTTTGTAGTGACAATGAGTGTACAAAATATATTGTGGATGTCAAAACTATATACATATAACAATGAACAAGTGAAAATAATGTAAGGATTAAACCTTGCATCCAGCCTGGAGTTGAAAACTCCAACTTAGAGTAGTATTTACTACTCAAGTTAACCCCCTACCCTAAGCAGCAGTACCTCAGCTACCACCTTATCAATTTAATACTAGTTATATTTAACTGAGGTTAACAGTTTTCAATTCAATTATCTATCAAGACAAAACTACACATTTGGTAAAACAGCATCATATAAACTAAAATAAACTTTTTTTTTTAAAACGGTTCATACTACTATATAGATATATGTAATATATAGCACTTGTATTCAAATAGCATTCAAATAATCTTGATGTTAGAAATCAAGAGGAGAGAAAATTAGGTTCTAACATTCATTTAAATCAAAAACTTTGGCTAATATGATTCAGACATTACATATATTAAGATGCATCTATTTTCTGTCATGTGAATACTATTAACAGCTTCCAAAAAAAAATCTTGAATTGTTTGTATATGAGCATTTACTTAAACTCATTATTGTCAATAGAGTAAAATATTGTATTCATAAAAATTATTATAAATCATATTGCATAGTTATGCAAATTCTCAGAAACACTTGCATTATTAAAAAAAAGCCATCACACACATACACACAGACACACACACACATACATACACACACACATACACATATACACACACACACACACACACACACATATATATATATATATATATATATATATGATCTCACTGAGTTATGTCCTTGTTGAGCACTATCCTACTTGCTGTCCCTAGAATAAATCTGTCTGCTTTATAGAAAATAATGCACAGCAAACACATTTTAGTAACCAGATTTTACAATCATGCTAACCTACTGCTTTAAAATATATCACATGACATTTCTTCCAGAATAGAATTATAAAATTGTTTATGCTTGTCAATCAGATGAATTAAATGAATTATAATAAAGTATATGTTTGGAACAGAAGTTTTAACACAGATTATTATGCTGCTGTTAAGTAGATTTTCAAAAACATTTAAATAAATGTTTCATTTTCTATGCCTTCTAAAATAAGACATTTACTTACTACAAGAAACTACATCATTTAAACTCATTATAACTGACATTTTATGAATAGAGTATTTTTCCTGAATCTGTGGTGTGTCAGTATGATAACTAGGTCAGAGGTTATACTAACTGCTTTCAGTTTCTCTGTGAGAATTCTGTGAGTTGAAGCTTCTGAAGTAGTTCATGGACACTGTGCATGAGACAGCCCACATCCCAGATTGTCTCCCTTAACATTTTGGCGGGAAACTTACTAAAACTTGTGGCAAACATTCATTTTGTCAATAGAGTAAAATATTGTATTCATAGAAATTATTATAAATCATATTGGATAGTTATGCAGATTCTCAGAAACACTTGCATTATTATATAAAAAAGCCATCACACTCACACACACACATACACACACACACACACACACACACACACACACACACACACACACACACACACACACACACACATATATATATATATATATATCTGATCTCACTGAGTTGTGTCTTTGTTGAGCACTATCCTACTTGCTGTCCCTAGAATAAATCTGTCTGCTTTATACAAAATAATGCACAGCAAACACATTTTAGTAACCAGATTTTACAATCATGCCAACCTACTGCTTTAAAATATATCACATGACATTTCTTCCAGAATAGAGTTATAAGATTATTTATGCTTGTCAATCAGATGAATTAAATGAGCTATAGTAAAGTATATGTTTGGAACACAAATTTTTAACACAGATTATTATGCTGCTGTTAAGTAGATTTTCAAAAACATTTAAATAAATGTTTCATTTTCTATGCCTTCTAAAATAAGACATTTACTTACTACAAGAAACTACATCATTTAGACTCATTATAACTGGCATATTTTATGAATAGAGTATTTTTCCTGAATCTGTGGTGTGTCAGTGTGATAACTATGTCAAAGGTTATACTAACTGCTTTCAGTTTCTCTGTGAGAATTCTGTGAGTTGAAGCTTTTGAAGTAGTTCATGGACACTGTGCATGAGACAGCCCACATCTCAGATTGTCTCTCTTAACATTTTGGCGGGAAACTTATTAAAAACTAGTGACAAACATTCATTTAGTAGTGTAAATGCATGTAAACATGACAAAACCTTCACAATGTATTCCACAGACCATTACAGACTCTTACTTCTTTTCAGAAAGAGAAACAAATTGAATCACAGCTTGCCATTAAATCTTCAGATAGTTTGACTGGTTATGAAATAAAACATTATAACTGACATATTTTATGAATAGAGTATTTTCCTGAATCTGTGGTGTGTCAGTGTGATAACTATGTCAAAGGTTATACTAACTGCTTTCAGTTTCTCTGTGAGAATTCTGTGAGCTGAAGCTTCTGAAGTAACTCATGAACACTGTGCATGAGACAGCCCACATCTCAGATTGTCTCTCTTAACATTTTGGCGGGAAACTTATTAAAAACTAGTGACAAACATTCATTTAGCAGTGTAAATGCATCTAAACATGACAAAACCTTCACAATGTATTCCACAGATCATTACAGCCTCTATGTAAGTGAAATTAAGCCCAAAATTACCAACAAGCAATAAAACTCAACATTCTTCTCCCAACTCAATTTTCATACAAATCCTATTATTCACTGTGCCCACACAATCAAAAGCATTTCTATATATTAATAAAGAAAAGAAAAGAGAGTAGAAAATAAAAGGGAGTGAGGCAGAAATAAAAAATGTAAGAGAAAGCTGTAAGAAGTATATACAATGGAATGTTACTTACTGTTTATATTAATAGAGTTAAAAATAAAACATATTATTTACTCTTATTTAGTTCTGATTATTATTAGTTAAAGCATAACAGATTATTTACAAACAGGCATAAGCAGTATAATCAAGAAAGTATAATTAGAAATAGCATTTGAAGAACTTATAAAAACTTTTACAAGGAATAAATATGTTATTATTCTATTAATGATATTTTCATTACTGTTCTCTCCCTGCCCTCCCCACCCTTTACCCACTACATAATCTAAATAGAATGTCATTGTTTAAACAAAGAAAATAATAAAAGGAGAAGGAAAAAAGGTAAAGATAAAAAAATGTATCAAATTACTAACCTTACTTCTTTTCAGAAAGAGAAACAAATTGAATCACAGCTTGCCATTAAATCTTCAGGTATTTTGACTGGTTATGAAACAAAACATTTCTTTGCACATAGAGAATAACTTTGATTAAATCTTTTCCAAAATATTTGTGGCTTTCTGGAAATGCAGGAACTATATTCAAAAGATTAATAATGAACTAAAATGATGAGAGAGAAAAAAACATATAACAAATCATTTGTTTTTAGTCTCTTCTTCTTCTCTGAAGTCTTCCACGAAGCTTCAGTTGCCAATCTCTTTAATGAAGAACTAGCCCATTCCATTTCTTCTATTTTATCCAAAATCCTTTTTCTTTGACAAACAGTAAAGCAGAGTCTAAATCATCGAAAACCTTAGGACCATCAGGAAGGAAGATTTTAAGCTTGGCAGGAAACAGAAGGTATGTTTTAAACTGTGCTTTTTAAGCTCCCTTATTAGTGGCAGAAAAACTTTTCTTTTAGCTATTACCATGGAAGAATAGTCATTGTCAAACGCACAGTTGTCTCATTAATCTTAACAGGAGCTTTAGCCCAAGCAGATTTAAGAACCATCTCTTTATCAAAAGATGATAGAAATCTAACTATAACTGATCTAGGATATTTTTTGTTAGAGTTAGTATTAGCTATAGATCTATGTGCTCTTTCGATACCAAAAGAGAATGCTTCTGGTAAGTCTAAAGTTTTAGGGAGCCAAGTTGTTAAAAAAGAAGTAATATTGTTACCTTCAATATTTTCTGGCAGTCCAAAAATCCTAATGTTATTGCGCCTAGATCTATTTTCCAGATCATCCAGCTTTGTTTGTAAATGTGTATTTTGTTTCAGCAGAAACTCAGTGTTGATTTCCTCTTCTTGGATTCTATTTTCCATGTCATTCACAGCTTCTTCTATGCCTGTCATCTGGTTCTTCTGTTGTTGCAGGTCTGTATGTAACAGGTCTATTTGTTTTGTAGTTTTTTCTATGAAGGTGTCTATTTTAGTATCCATTTTATCAGTAAGTTGCTGGATTATAATTATCAGAGACTGAAGTTCTTTCTTGATGCTGGAGTCTTGAGAATTTGTCTTACTGGAACTCATTTCAGACTGATAAACTGACAGGAAAATTTCCACAGTAATTTCTGACAGGAATATTGTTAAGATTTCCTTTCTTTTTTAGATATAGTTCAAGAACTATATAAAACAAACATATTTAGAAAGAAAATTACTTCAAAAATTAATTTTTTAAGTAATTAATTCCTGTCAGTGTAATGAAATTGGTGGAGCTGAAGAAATCTGCTGCTATCCTGTGTTCATCCTTGGCCACGCCCCCCCCAGGCATAATCTGATGCATCCATTGTCAGTGTCTGTCTGGCTGTGGGTAATCTGAATGGCAGACCCTTGTTGTGGTGACAGGCTTCTGCCCACCATTGAAACTCCTGTTGCAGGCTGGGAATGAGTGCAATTACTGTCTCCAGGCTGTGGCAATGCTGAGTCCAAACACTTTTTAGATACCATTGTAGTTTCCTCATATGCAGTCTGGCATATGGAATTAGTAGAATGCAAGATGCCATGAAACCCAAGGCCTGCAGGATTTTCCTTGCAGATAAGTGGGTTTTTGTTGCTAATTGCTTGAAGTAAGTAGTCAGTTGTTTTTGTATGGCGTGAGATAAGCCATCTGGGCAGTTGTATTTAAGCTTGCACCCAGGAATATTATCTCTTGAGAGGGCACTAGTTTTGATTTATTTTCATTTACAGTGTACCCTAGGCCAATTAGTAATCTTTTTACAAACGCCAGATGCTTCAGAAGAATGTCTTTGTTCTCTGCTTGAATTAGGCAGTCATCCAAGTATGGATATATTTGAATTCCTTTTTGTCTGCAGAATGCAATTACTGTTGCCAGGCATTTTGTGAAGACCCTGGGCGCAGTAGATAAGCCAAAGGGCAGTGCAGAGAATTGGTAATGCATTGAGCCAGCTATGAATCTGAGGTATCTTCTGCAAGATTGTCTGATTGGGACATGCAGGTAATGCCTCTTTTAGGTCCAAAGTTACGAGCCAAGCCTTCTTGCCCAGCATGGGCAGTAGCTGCTGTAGAGTCAACATCTTGAATTTTGGAACTTCCAGAAACGTATTTAGTATAGACTGGTCCAGTATTGGTCTCCAGGTTTTGTCCTTTCTGGGTACTAGGAGGAGTCTGGAGTAAAATCCTTGCCCCATGCTCTTGTGGTACTTGTTGAATGGCCCTCATGTCCATGAGGGTAGTAATTTGTTTTTGTGCCTCTGCCCATTGATTGTGTGGCAGGTCTGGCATACCTTTTGACCTTGGCAGGGTGTGAAAATGGAACCTGTAGCCTTGGGACACTATGTTCAGGACCCATTTGTCTTGGGTAATCGTTTGCCAATTTGATGAAAAAAGTGCTAGTTTTCCCCCTAAGGGGGCTGCCAAATGAAAAGTGCTTGGATCTGGTAGAGGAAAGTCATTGGGACTGTTTCCTGTAAGGTTGTGGTTTGTCTTCTCCACTTTTGGAGGTAGGAGCACCCCATTGTTTATGCCTGTATGAGCCTTGGGGCTGAGATCTGCCTCTGGGATGCCTGTATCTGCCTCTTTGTGGTCTGTCTGACACTGGAAAGGACCAATTTTTAGAGGGCCAGTTCCTGCTAAACCTGGGTGGCTGTACCTGTAAGAAATCCTTGACTGTTTGCATGGATTTTACTTTATCCTCCATTTTTTTTAACACCTTTAGTACCAAACAAAGTATCATGCTGTAATGGTGCATTTAATAAATTTGCTTTAACGTGATCAGGCAGATTCTGTTCCTTTAACCAAGCATGCCTCCTAATAAAAGATCCTGTAACAGCGGCCCTGCAAGAGGCCTCCAGTGAATCATAACCACATTGCAAAGTATGCTTTCCCCACTTGTTCAGCTGCATGCAATAAATCCTGCAATTCCTTGTTCTCTGAACATTCAGTATTTGTCAACATTTTCTGTTTAAGCAGTAACATTAAATATTGCTGATGTTTAAGCATATGAAACTGACAATTTAAAGCCCTTACAGCCAGGGTAGCAGAAGTGTAGACTTTTTTCCCCCATCTGTCTAGAGCCCTAGAATCCCTATCGGAGGGGACAGGGTTTTTTGCAGTGGAAGCTTTAACCCCTTTGGGACACTGAGATATAGTTTCTGGGTCAGCTGCGGGGTTTTTATATAGGAACTTATGAGAATCCGAGACCCTGTAGTATCTGTCTGGCTTAGCAGGAGCAGGGGGTAAAGAGTCAGGGGACAGGCTGGACTCTGAAAATACATCTACAATATCCAGAACAGGTGGAATAGCAAGGGGTCTGTGCTGAGGAAGTCGCAGAAAGTCTCTGAGCCTTTTCTTACATTCAGAATAATCTTGGCTCTCCCAGTGGAAATGCTCCCTCATGGTATGCAGGGTTTCCGCAAAAGAATAATCCTCAGGAGGAGAGGCTGAAGGAATGGATTCTTCAACATCAGAATCCTCATAGGGAAGCATGGAGTAATCCTGTTCAGAAGAGGAATCAGAGGAAATGGAAACCTGATCAGAAGAATCATACTCTGTCTCTTGCCTAGGCCTCTTATCAGGAGGGGGATGGGAGCCCCAGATCAAACTAATTAGATCTTCGGCCATTTTGAGCATCTGTTTTTTGGGCATGGAAGACTGAGAAGGAGAATGCTGCACTTGTTTCTTTGTCTTTAGAGCTGCTTTAGTCTTTGTCTTTGGAGCTGAAGATGGCTTAATATATAGTTGTGGTGAAGACATCCTCAGAAGCCGATGCCTGCTCAGCGGCTCTGGACCCATCTTTAGAGCTGCTTTAGTCTTTGTCTTTGGAGCTGAAGATGGCTTAATATATAGTTGTGTAGGTCTGAAGACACCCTCAGAAGCCGATGCCAGCTCAGCGGCTCCAGACCCATCTGAGGGAATGATATCAGAGTGTCCAATACCTTGAGTTTCCAGAGGCCCAGTCAGCTCCACATGGGAGTCAGAAGCGGCCTGTAGCTCTGAGGTAGCGGGCGCCAGGGGCTGCGAAAGTGCCTCACTGAGAACCGGCGACTGGCCTAGCAGAGGCTTCATCGTCGGTTTTGGACCTCGGATGCCTATCCTTTTCCTTGTCCTTGCATTTTTTGTAAACTCCGGTTGTTGGCTGGTACGACGGCATTATATAATTAAATCTTCGGCCAAAGTAATGAAATGCAAAATCAAACAGACGCTTGATAGTGCGTTGGTTAAATCTAGCACAAAACTGACAGCTAGCAATGTTGTGACCAGGGCCTAGGCAAGGAATACAGTAAGACTGAAAATCCTTATGAGGTATTTGCTTCCCACAAGAAATACAATTGTTAACTTTTTCTGACATCAGTCTGGAGCAAGAAAAAAGTTTCCCCAACAGGGTACTTGGCTTTAATGAAGACTTCGGTTCTGAAATTCGGATTTGAAAATCTCAGGAGTCGGCCGACCGGCACTTGCGAACTGCTTTTGCTTCGGTCACTGCGTGGCAAAAAAGACTGAAGAAAATGGCGTCAGCTGCATCTTTTATACCCCTGACGCACTGACATCAGGGAAGAGGCAACAGCAACCAACGCCGGACTTAGACTTTGGAATTCTGGCCGACTGAGGGTAGCCTGCCAGCAGGATAACCCAAAAGTAATGACTGCAACAGTGAAACACGATGAACATCTACACTGAAAAGGAAGACAATAAGTGGATCCTGAGATATCAAGCAGATAAGGTACATGGCCTAAATGAAAAGATAAGTTTGAAACCTTTTCTGAAAGGCAGACCAGTCAACCGCTAGGATATTTTACTTAGTTTTACAGTCCTAGTCATATTTTTCAGTGGGGGACTATACACCTCATTGTTAGGTAGTATTTTTGTGCTATTTCTGTGTTTTGTTTTTTGCTATTCTACATAATATATATATATATATATATATACATATATATATATATATATATATATATATATATATATATATATATATATATATGTATGCATGTCATTATCTATATATTTGTTATACTTGCCCATAAGTGATTTTGCCAGTAGCTTCCTTAGTAGCTCCATATATATTTTTTCTTTGTTATGATGGTTTGGTGTCCTTTGATATAGTGTTAGGTAGATAGTTCAGTTAGGATTATAGTGTACACATATGTATCATTCATATGCTGCTATAGAGAGTTGTTTATCAGAATGTTTTTAATAATTTATACATTATATGTCTTTTATATGTAGATTTTAGAGTATTGCATACATGGTTCTTCGATGGACTACTATTATATATTTATATTTTTATACATTTTATGCCATATAAATATGCATATACCTGGAAATATATACAGCTATGTATATCACTTTAAGTCTTTTAACTGCAGGTAATTACTAGTCAGGTGATGCATAAAGAGCTATTTAAATGGCAGTTTGATTTTAAATTTTATTAAGTCTGAAGAAGCGTTCTGTGCAATGTGAAAGTTCTTACTGTTCTACTTCCAATAAAGAGTTTGGTTATTATCCGAGCCAGTGGTGTGCCTTTGGGTTTATGCTCTACTTAATGGCATGTACTTCACTCATCTGTTTGGCAGAAGTAAGAACGATGCTGCAAAGTAGCTGAAGTAGCAGGCTCCGAAGGATCCAGATTCAACTTCTCCAAAACAAAATTAAGATCCCAGGGAGAGGGAACAAGCTTCCTGGGAGGTCTCCTATGAAGGATAGCTTTTAGAAATTGATTAGCCTGAAATCTACAAGCTGAAAGAGGAGATTAAGGCAGACAAGTAAAGATAGCTGATAACGAGTTCTTAACTGATGGGCCAAACCAGCATTTAACAACTCAAACAGATAAAAGAGAAACTAAGGAACATCCATGGTAAGTGGGTCCAGGTTACAAGACAGGCAGTTAAAAAAAAAACAAAAACAAAACAACACTTCCATTTGGATAAGAAGGATTTCCTAGTATTGGGCTTTCTGCCCTACTGCAGGATCCACATCACGTCCTCAACAAATAGGTGTCTATGAGGAATCAGATTACTATCACCAACATTGTCAACTGAAGAGCAGACAGGTGGGGATGGAGAAGAGATCCTATGTCTTGTGTGAGAAGGTCCACCTTGTGAGGTGACTTGTGATGATGGAGGAACAGGGAACCAATGCTGTCAGGGTCAAAAGGGAGTCCAAGACTTTGGGAGCATTCTGTTCTATTTTGAACAGGACTTTTTGAATGAGAGGAAGGAGAGGAAATCCATACAGAAACATCCCATTCCCAATAAAATAGGGAGCATCTCACTGTCACACCAGAGGACCTGGGACTATGTCACAAAACAATGAAAGCTGTATGTTCGGAGTATAGGCAAACCAAACTACTTCTGGGGTACACCATTGGTGGACAATCTCCATATACACATCCATGTGAAGCATCCATTCCTGGGATTGAGATAAGGCTCTGCTCAGTGTCGGCTATAATGTTCACTCTGAAGGGATATGAACTGCCTGAAGAGTCACTCGATACTGGACATCACCATTCCAAACTGTGTCATCTGGCAAAGAAGATAAGTTCTTGTTCCTCCATGTTTGTTTACATACCACAACACTGTGGTACTGTCTGTGAATACCTTGACAATCCCTGTAGAAAAAGAGAGGATGAAGGGCCTGCAGAGCCAACATAAGAGCTCATATCTCTTTGACACTGATGTGCTCCTTCTGCTGAAGAGGTGATCATCCTCTCTGTACTTCTTGGGAGCCAAAAGCAGCTCCTCATCCCATGTCTGAAGCATCTAAAAACAGTTCCTGAGCTGAAAGAGGAGGCTGAAAGGTGAGCCTTGGATTTAAAGACAACTGCTGAATCCACCACAGAAGTTCCTTCTTCAGACAGGGAAAAAGAGAAACAACAAATACTGAAGGATGAGCATGTAGAAACCACACTGACTTCAGAAACAACTGATACTTCCCTCATGTGGACTCTGGTCAGAAGGAGTATAGGAATGGTGGCTGCCATAAACCCCATAACTCTCAGAATTCCCTGGATGTAATAGAGGCCAGAGGAAGAAGAGTTTAGAGGAAGGAAACAAGTTTTAAGGATTTTGCAGAAGATAAGGATGCCATTATGATGGTCCTCAATCCTGTCCGCTGACACTGGTGAGGGATTGTTCACATTAGGGAAAATAGATACAGTATTTACACATGGAGATCTCTCTGCATCAAACACAATTTGCCTTAGGAGCACACTCAGCCCAGGGTCTGGATCACTTTATATATGTATCCCTCCAAGGCCTCAATAAGGCTCCCCACTAGCACAGCTACAGGCTCAAGTCCTCAGCCAAGTGACCAAGCTAAGTCCTCCAGCACCCCTTCTGTCAAACTGCTTCATGTCCCTGTCCCAAGTAGCTCAAATAAATCTGGGCGAGGCTGGTACAGGTTTACCCACTGTGCCCCCTCTTCCCAGACAATAAGGTAGTTCAATCACTGCCACCAGTCACCCTATTTAATCACTTACTTTAAGGCCCTTACAAAGGATATCCAACTGTAATCCGCGGTGGTGCAGCAGTAGCATTGTTGCCTCACAGCAAGAGGTTCTCCCATTCGATTCTCAGCTAGTGTGCAGGGAATACCTTCTGTGTGGAGTCTGCATGTCCTCCCCACGGGTCGAGTGGCGTTCCGAAAGACATGCGTGAATGGGCGTGCCTTCATTGAAGGTTGGGCGTCGAGCTGGCAACTCGGCACAGTGAAAATCTGCCAATCATCAGCAGACCGGAGTTCCACTGTGGCGACCCCTAACCGGGAAAAGCCGAAAGACAACAATAAAAGGATATCCAATTAATACTGTGCAATATTAATATCAATACAAATAGAAGTAGTTTGACCAAGACAGCTTAGGCCTTCAGAGGCATCCCTCACATTCACATGAAATAAGTATAAGGAGTCTCAAAGTTTGAATATTTTCTAAAAGGACCAGCCACAATAAAAGGTTTAAATATTTTTAACAATAAACAAAAGACATGAAAATACTAATATATATGTACAATAAACACAGAGTTCTCTTCACAAGAAATATTGAAATAATCGTTGAACAATCTTAGGCAGTAAAGAAAAACAGAAATAAACTAATCGTGCTAAATATTCCTGACTGCCCTAAACAATACTGTTTTCTAACAACTTACTCAAGAGCAAGCAAGGCAGATGATGGTGCATAATCCTTCCGGTGTCAGGGCTCAACACATACTATGCTGTACTCATAGATTTCCCCTAGTAGTATCTAAAATATAATATCCAGGATGACTAAACAGAATGACCACATCTTTGGTCACATTACTCTAGGTTCCTACAGTATTCCTTTTGAAGTTCAGACAGGATTTCTTCACCCTCATGTGAAACAGAGTATTACTCAGATCTGGTGCAGTTTTCAGGATGTCATAAAACAATTACTGCTCCTGCAGGGACAAACCATAGAGAAAAAATATTCCAGTAGACATTCTGTCTTTGCTTTCCTTCACAACTGAGAGATAAGATTGTACTTACTTTAATAGTTCATTCACATCTCCCTGATATTTCTTAAAAAAAGAAACAAAAATGTTTAACTGCTTCCCTGTCCAGCAGGACCCACTGCTAATACAATCCCCGGGATTCATGAAGCTTGCGCCAGGCGCACACATAGCGTAGGCGTTATAACGCCAAATATGGCCGCCGAGCGATTCAGGTACGATCTAATTCCACTTGCACTACCGGCGTACGCCAGATCTGCACAGCCCCCAGCGTAGGTATGCAAATCACCCCATGTGCAGTGTTGCACCATGCAAATGAAGGCATATAGCAATTCATGAAGTGGTGCAGGTGTAGCGTAAGCCCATGGAAATGTAAACCAAAAAACACGGTTTACATTTTCCCAAACATAACATCGGAGCTATGGAAGAGGGCCAGACCCAGGTATCACAACGTGAACATATGCCAATGGCGAAATACACAGCCAATGGCATAAGAAAAGATGCACAACACGTAAATAACAACATTTAATGTCATGTCCACAGTAACGCACAGCAGAACCGCATGGCATGTGTGCGGAAGCTGTAACATAAAGAAATAATATAAAAATGTCATAAAATCACAACGTAATAGAAATCAGGTTTACAGCATAACACACAATGGTAGGCATGGAACACCACAAACAAGCTGCAAGGGTTGCTAAGGGCTTGCGATAGTGTTCGGCGTGGTAACTATGAATTAGTAGTCAATGTCATGCAAATGAGGCAGATAATACTGAATCGCAAATGTCCCGCCAGAGGAAGGTTGTACCATACGGCGCAGCGGTATAATACCGAGGAGTGGCTCAGAGGAGATACATGACATCAGCAGAGGGGTGTGCCACTGTAGCAGTAAGCACATTGGAGCATTGCAAATCTGGCCTGTCCGTTGCTAAGCAAAGCTGCAGGATAGGGGTGGGGAGGAATCGTTTAGCTGAGAGCACACATGGTGGCCAAAAGCGCATGTGTACGAGGATGAAAACGTGCCCGAAACCCAGTAATCGGACGCACGCGCCGCAAACAATAGCAGAAACAGGACGGTCAGGGGAAGAAAAGGAAATGCGGAAGTAGGGTAATTGGAGTACTAATGAGCAATCAACACTAATCAACCCACGAAGGCCAATCGACGGCAGCTGACAAGTCCGCTTGCAGAAATCTGAAAAACAGGATAGGGGAGGCATGTGAATGCAAAGAAAGGAGGGGAGGCATTGGATTGCAAAGATAGGAGACCTTACACAGCAGAGCAAAGCAAACTGACAGCAGACCGGCAGTAGCACACATAACGCAAGATACGCCAGGTCCAGGAAAGCACAAATGAAAGTAGGCTGCAGGATGCACGCCAGAAAATGGTAGGTGCAACGCACAGAAATGTAAAGGGAAGGTCAAGAGGTAATCCACGGCAGGCAAATGTAATTCAACACCAAAGGCACCACAATAGTAGTTCCGGCAGTAAAACACATAACATAACCTGTAGCTCTGACGTACATACACACCCTATGACATCATCGGTGTTCACAGCACAATAGTATAAAGTGTGTAAGCACCCAACACACACCTGTGTATCCCCAAACACCGCACCATAGGTGTAAACACACGGGGAACTTTTAAATGTACATGTTGGGAGCTGCCATAGCTGTGATTCATCAGCATGTGTTAGAGACTGATGGTGTTGTGGAGGATGATGCCGACAACCACCGCAGGCCTCGGAGGAGAAGGAGAGTGTTCAGACCAAGGGTAACCTACCAGGGGCTACATGACCTGGAGATAGTAGAGCGTTACAGGGTGGACAGGGACATCTTACAGCAAATAGTGGAGCTGTGCCGGCCACGCCTGAGAACCAGAAACAACAGAGGGGAGCCCATACCAGTGGACACGAAGGTATGTGTAAGCCTGCGAATACTGGCCACAGGTACCTTTCAACGGCCAACTGGGGATATAATGGGTATCTCACAGGCATCAGCATCCAGGGTCCAGTTCCTGGATGCCATGTTACCACATGCCAATGAGCAGATATATTTTCCCAGAACTCAGGAGGAGTTGGCCAGCAATATGCGTCACTTCCACCATGTGGCACAATACCCGGAGGTACTGGGTGCGATAGACTGCATGCACATACAAATCAAGTCACCACCCGGTGAGCAGGGTATGCGCTACATAAACCGCAAGGGATTCCACTCCATCAACTGCCAGGTCGTGTGCAATGCCCAGGGCATTATCATGGATGTGTGTGCTGGCAGCCCTGGAAGCTACCATGACTCCCATATCTGGCATGCCTCACAGCTGTATCAGGTATTTGTCAGGGGGGACATCCCACATGGCCATCTCGTGGGGGATGCTAGCTATGCACTGGAGCCGTGGATGATGACTTCCATCAGAAATGCACACACACCCATGCAAGAACGCCATAATGAGGCACAAGCACAAACCAGAATCATCATAGAGCGTGTGTTCGGGATGCTGAAATCACGGTTCTGGTGCTTGGATACATCTGGTGGAGCCTTGCAGTACTCTCCAGGCACGTGTGCCCACATCGTCATAGTATGTGGCATGCTACATAATATGATCCTGCGGAAGCAGCTGCAGCAGGGACAACATGGTGAAGGCCCTCATAGCCCGCCGCAGTTGCCAAGGCCAGTACAGGCACAGAGGGATTCAGACCATGAACACACTGTGCCAGCCCCAGTAGGCAGACGGAGGCGTGCCCAATATGCCTACGCCTTGGCAAAGAGGGAACGTATAGCACATACACTGACCGTGTAGGCCCCTACGGACTGACACCTCTCCACCTGCACACACAGTAAAATGGATGGCACACAAACATGACCACCTGTAAATTGTAATGTATAGGTGGCCCAATGTGTGACTCCTACATAGGCAGCCCTCAAACATTGTAAACACAACAGCCAGTGCAACACGGAATGCCAACACCTGAACAGTACATGAGTCTTACAGCATATGGTGGTGCTGTGTGCCTGTCACGTTCCCCGCCAGATATATATATATATATATATATATATATATATATATATATATATATATATATATATGTATATATAAATTCAGACTTCTTTTAGGCGTAGTAATTAATACTGAGCTAGTAGAAAGGAAATAAAAACTCAGACACTGAATAGATGATTAAGCTTTCACTCTTATTCAGGTGGAAGAGCTTCATCAGAATAACCTGTAGTCAACAATACTTACATTATATGTAACTAGAGTCACATGTAAACAAAAAAACAATGAACTACTTATAACTTATTAGTACAGTAACCAATAGTACAACCAGACAATATTTAAACTGTGCCAATCATCTAAACACAATACCCATGAACATACATATGAATGACAGGGGCATGAATATTAAATAAACACTCCCTTGTGTTAGCTAATCATTGAACAAATGCACAGTGTGCGCACTAAATATGCATGTAGGAGAAATGAATATTCATATAACTGTACAAGTGGTGACTAACAAGTGTGTCAAAGGTCATGGATGGATACAAACACATTTTGTAGAAAGAAAGCAACTGTCAAAATAGAACAACTGTCAAAATAGAATTAAATCTTCCATTTTAAAGCACATTTAATATTAACACTTTCATTCAGGCCAGGGTATGTTTCAGAATTAAGCAGTAATTGGCATTTAAGTTCTCTTAGTTCTAAATATAATTCCCAATCTCCAAAAAAACAGTTAACTTGTTCTAATACTATGAAGTAAAATTTACTAAAAGAAGTACAAAAATGCTATGTTTAGCAAGGGCATTATTTAAGTTCTTTGCCCTGATGGCTCCTAGATGCTCCTTAATTCTATCTGAAAGTTTTCTTGTAGTTTTACCTACATAAAATGCTTTACAAGATGCACAAATACCTGCATATACTACTGCTGTAGAATGGCAGAAGAAATATTTTGAAAACTTAATAGTATAATTACAATCTGTGAATGTGTATTGAGATCCTGTGAAAATGTTAGGGCATACCACACATTTATTACATGAATGCATCCCATTTTGAGAGTTGGAAGTAGAAGTAGAATTAATAAGAAAAGGTAAATCTCTGTTTTCTAAACTCATTCTTATGGTTTTGGTTCTTTTAAATGAAAAGGTAGGTGCAGTGCCAATAGCAGCTGACATAAATTGTGATTCAGTTAATAAATCCCAGTTATTCGTGATGACATTTCTAATTTGTGACATGTCCCTAGAGATGGGTAATGGGAAACTAAGGGTTCTGTTAATGTTACTTGGTTTTGAAGTATTAGGTATAAAACCATGTAGTAAAATTGGTAAATATTTAGTGTGTCTGTCATTAGAGATCTCATTACATATATTGTTAATAAGAGATGGAGGGTAATTCCTTCGAAGAAACATGTGTTTTAACAAAACAGCATTCTTTTGAAAGTCATAATCTTGACTGATAATTCTAGAGATGCGAATAAATTGACTTCTGACAAGGTTCCTTTTCATAAAAAATGGATGGGAGCTAGTAAAATCAAGCAGATTATTTTATAGGTCTCTTTTCTATATATAGTGGAACATACTGTATTAGGAGGTAGTAAGTATATCTGTGTATCTAAAAAGGAAATAGAAGACCCTATTCCAGACAAAATCAAGTTAAAAAAACCTAAACTGTCTCTCAAATCAGAAATAAAATGTCTAAAGAAGATTGGTCACCCTTCCACGCAAAGAAAACATCGTCAATAAATCTTTTATAAATGTGTACTAGATTAAAGTTCTTCAAGGTATTTACATTTTCTAATTCCCATGTGCTCATGACAATATTAGCAAAAGCAGGTGCTATCTTGGAACCCATAGCTATTCCCTTGGTTTGTTTGTATATATGTCCATTAAAGAAGAAAAAGTTATTATTCAGTACCATTTCAACTAAAATACATAATGTATTAATTTTAATTTTTGAGAAGGTGGTGTATTTGTTAAGAAATAATCTGAAAAGTTGCATACCTTCTATATATATATATATATATATATATATATATAGATATATATATATATATATGTACACATATGCATACATATAATACAGACAGAAAGGGCAATAGAGGGATATATGGTGATATAGATGGATTCAGCGATATCTGCAAATATGATAGATAGTTCAACGACATTCATAACATCTTGGAGGTACAAATAAATAGGATACCGCCAACCATGGAATGTGTAACATACCGACATGCGTAACCACGAGGCTGAAAGACCAATAGAACACAGTACCGGAACAGTACATCCGCGAGTAATAGTATGATGATATGAAGGGACGGTTAGTCACCGCTGATGGCGTCGCAGTCCACGTAGGTACTGTGTTCAACTGTGTCTGTGAGTGCCATAGTCTGTGTAAGTGTGCGTTGAGGGTGCCGTGTGCGTTTCTGTGTGACTGTAATGTGTGTGTCCGCAACATGTGTATGTTGGTGCCAAGTCAGAGGCAGACCAGTATGGTAGGTGTGGGTATAGCTAGCCGTAGGCATACGGTTACTACCTGTACCACAGTAGGAGGGACATCCCCACCCTGGGCAGTGTGTCCTGACATAAAACAGTACAAAGGGCAAATGTCCGAGATGGTAGGACATAAATATGTCCCATATATAATGTAACAGTCGTATTTAATAGTTATGCCTGTATGTAAGAAACTTAAATGTTACATGCAATATGATAAGTATCCAAAGTCACACAACAATAGGTATGTAGTGAGGATAAAAGTATGTGCTACCTGTGTACTGACCGTGGCTACGTGTTGGCCTGTAAACACTGCTTTGTGTCCTGCAAGTGTCCAACAATGACCATATGATAAGGTGGCAACCCATGGCAAACAGGCTCTTTTAACAACACAACCATGACTGCAAATATCTGGGACAGAAATACAAGGGATAGCTGTCACCTACACATATCCCCTGATAGATCGCTGCAATTACGGAGGTATACAAGTAGCAAGCTCACCTGCAGATGATATAGAAACCAATTAACAATGGCCCAATGTACAATCCCGTAACATAAGTCTACTAACTGTTAGCTCTCTAATCAGGGATGGAGCCCACACACATATATACGGATTATGTAGAAATGCAAGGCCCACAAACCGTATATGTTACGTACAACCACCGACATCCCCCACACTAGAAACTAAAGCAATACAAACTGTAATAGCAGCACAAACAACCAGTCAGTCAATTACATCTGCAGAACCCTCAACATACCGTGAGAGACACAATTAAAGGCGACATGCAAAATTGCAGGCGTTGTATAATGGAACAAACAGCCATGTTACAGGTATTGATTGCAATACTCCGTTATCAGACGTCGGGATGACAGGTACACCCACATGTTGAACCAAATACTCTACCTGTCACACACAATCCACGGGGGACATGAATCCAAACTATACTTGTCTCCATGCATAGCAGTTGCAGTTACTCATAACAAAACACAATACAGACCGTCTCCCCGAAGGTAGGGCAAATAGGCAACTCCCAAGTGGAGAATCCAATTATACCCCACTGTCGCCGCGTAATTGGCGAATGGAGTAGCAGCATAGCTAATATGCAAGTAATTAGTCACTCAGGAACACCAATTGGCGGGAAGAATTCACATGTTTCAGGTATCAACGTATATAAGGATGACTTGCCAGACATTCAAACCGTATGCTCATACCGAAAAACAGTTGAAACACTGTGAGAGAGAGAGATAGAAACGAAACGCCGTAACGACAACAAGGTATGTAGAACGCCCGATATGTAAGGTTATGTATAGCATGATCTGTATTAATTAGTTTTACTGTATGTATAGCCTGATTTTCATTAATTAAACGTGTCCGCAATGCATAAAGTGGGGAAAGGTATTGATGTAGTGATGTCTTGCTGAGCATACTAACGCTTGTACAATCTGTGCGTCCAGCAGTGGGACACAAGGTACACAGCCCAGACACCAGAAGGGATGCTACATGAGGCCATTAAACAGAACAATGCCATACAACCCGCCGTCAGTGGTAGGGTATGTCCAACAAGGACATGCCATAGCAGGGGATAGTATATGTTGATATACTGTCACAGCACGCATGTGTATGGGTAAATAACGTTAATGACACATGTAAGGTGGTCCCGCAGAGCAAGTATGCTTTGCATTATGGGATACTATGTGAAATATGTGTAACGTATAGTATTATAGGTAGATATGACAGATATTCTACACAGCATAACAGGCATATCATGCATACCACAGGTATCGTCTATTGGTATGTACAATAACAGGATACATATGGCCTGTAGGTATGGGACATAGTAATAGCATGATAGCTAATCTAAATGGAAGGGCTACCAAGTAACCATGCACAAAGGACATGTAATAGCTGCACAGGTGCATAGTGGGGTACTATGCAGTCTGTCAAGTCCATGTGTAAGCACAACTACAGTGTTCACACTAGTGGCACCTCTCCAGGGTAATGTCCTGTGAAGAGCAGAGCCAGGTGTCACCTGCACCACTGCACAGTACAGCCACTGCAGTGATCACAGGCCTACATGTGTCTCCCAACCACCAAGGGAGGTATCACATGAACAGTGCTACTGAGTGTCCCTGCGTGATGTACAGAGGACTTATGTTCCACAGCATGGTGAGTGTCCGGTTTGGGAATGTAACCCAGAAGCACATCCCACTCATTGTGGTGTGTGTGCACATATCCATGAGCATGTTGCTCACAGTGGCCTCTGCTTATGTTGCGTATGAGGAGTATATCCATCAATAATGTTGTGGACATGGGCCCAGTCTGATCAGCAGAGGTCACCCCTGAGTATGTAGTATGCAAATGTGTACAGATGTGGTGTCCGTAGTGCAGCCGCATATTTAAACTGTCGGAGCTCAGTAAATGTCATGGCGTGTTAATGTTGTGGCATGTAAAGCTGTAGGTGTTGTGTAAGGTACACCCTAAATGGGGTGGTGTACCCTTGAATGTGTGTAGATGTCTTGAGTTCAGAGGTACAATGGGTGCCTATGTACCAGTTACACACCCAGTACAGATAGGTGTGGCCACGTGGAGGATATCCACGCCACAGTGGCATCACGGTAACCACAGGAGTGGGTGCGACATATGTGTGTACTGCAAACATGTACAATGTGATATGTATGTAGGGGACTACCATCCATGTGATAGTCAGTGGGTGAATGGTGTAATGCAAAGGTGATGTGCATGCACCTTGTGTCATGCAGCTTGATGCCATGATAGTCATATTATGTATCTGTCACAGCGACACCCGTATGGTTGGAGTCAGTATCAGCTGGTGGAGCAATCATGGCGCTTGGTATGTAGGGGTACTAAAGCTAGGCAGGGAAAGTCCCCTGTGCCAGCCTGTTCCGCAGGGAAGCATATACTTAACATGAGGGGCCCTATGACTGAGGACCGTAGTATGCCAAAGTACCTGACATGTAGTAGGTACTATGATATGCTGGCCTCACTATGTGTCCTGTCCATGAGCCACATAGCATAACATCCTGAGACACAGGGTACGATGTGCAGATGGATGTGTATGTTGTCAATACCAGAATGGGGAATGGTGCTGAAAGGCAATGAGAAGACAATGTAGGATGTTTGGACTCCTGTACCATCAGCAACTGCCCTGGTAACTGTATGAAAGGAGTCCACCATGTGTAGGGGCCATGCTCTGGCCTTAACAAGCCCAACCCGGGTGGCAGCAGAGGAAGGGAGACCAACAATGTCTCTGAGAATGACGTCCTTGACGATGTGCCCCATAGCCACGCAGAACAGTCCAGTCAGGTCTGTAGGACTATAGTCCCACTCGTGCAATGCGGTGCCACCTGTGTGTAGTGTGATAAATGCTGCTGTGTGCCATTCAGGGAATACAATGTCTGAAACAAGGCTATTACTCAATATGGTGGCCTAGTGGGGAGACAAGTAATTCAGAGGTTGGTGGACATCACAGCCTGGGACGTTGGAAGGTGACATGGGGCCAGTGTCCCAGGACACACAGAGTGTAGGTCAATACTGTGTAGGTGTGACCACAGGGACACCACAATGTTCATGTATGGATTGCGGCCCTGTAGTGAGTGAGAGGGTGTACTGTCAGCATTGAATCCATCCTCCAGCATGTTGCCAACAATACCTGGGTCTGCAATGTTCCTGAGTGACTGTTGTATGTGACAGCAGATGTGGGTGTTGCCATCGAATACTGACATACCACCATAATGCCTGGTGGTACACCCCGGAATGTGTGGCAGTCATGTTTACGTAGCTAGTCTTGGAGTATGTGATGAAGGACCCTGTGGCCCCACCACGGCTGACCAGTGAGCCACCCCACACATGGGAATGTACACCACTGTGCAACAGCCTACACTTGTTGTTGTACATCATATGTCCGTGGAACATGACCACCAGAGTGGCGTCTGTTATCTGGTGTGTACCATCACGGCTCTGTGTGGAATAGCATGATCCATGTAGTTGTGTACATGCTAATTAAGTGCACTGGGGTATGTGTCAGCATTTGTATGTGCATTGTCCATCTGCACGGGTGTCATGATGTTAACAACCGCTGTCAGCAGACGTCTGTAGTAGGTGCAGTAGTACACATGTACTGTGTATGCTGTGATGGGTGTGTTTCCGGGATGTGGCTAACAAGGTAGATTAGCATATGTTCGGAATCCACCAATGAGGGGATAACCCCAGGTGTGTAACACCAGTCACATGGTGGTAGTGTTCATGCCAAGGGTAATGTAGGTCTTGGAGGTGGTCTGTATGTGTTGATCCAGCAGAGTGGAGGGTATGACTCACAGATGTGTCGGTACATGAGTGGCTATCCCAGTGAAGTGTGGGGTAGTGTCAGTCACACATCAGTAGTAGCTGAGGCCCACTGTCCACTATACCACCATAGAAGGTATGTTACCCGTGGGGTATGATGTTGACTCTGTCACTTGTTACAATGTGTATAGCGATCCCTGACACAGTTAGTTGCACATGGAGCACCTCTGATGCATTGTGCTAAGCAACTTGCCAGGATGTGTGCAAAACATAGTGGGATATGGGAACCCCTCAGCTGTGGGTGTGCCGGTCCAGGTATGTGCCTGGAAGGTATGGTCCGTCTATAACCTGTCATTGCAGGTGTGCTCTGCAGAGCCTACAGGCAGGTCCCAGTCACTGCAGAGATGTTGGAGTGGTGCATTATAAGGTGTGCCTTGCCTGTGTGCATCACAGGGGAAGATGCAAGCAATGTGTCACATGACCCCATGTCGCGCATGCCAGTTACCGCCCTGCTGGTGACAGTTATTGGAAACTGTGCAGGACAGGCAGTATAGCAGCAGCAAGAGCCTACCACGTGAGCTGTACTCCCAGGGCCGACAGGTGCAAGTCATCTGTGCCACAGCATTGTGTTTGACCAGGACAGTCATAGCGGACAGATACCACATGCCTGTGGAATGACAACAGGAGCATAGGCAACTGTTGAAGTGACACAGTCGGTCATTGTACAGTGGTATCGTGTCTGGACGAATGCAAAATGCTCCCCAGGGCTAGGCCCACACCCTCAGGGCTATAAGACTGGTGAGCTATTGCATGTCCCTGCACACGTAGTCTGTGAAGTGGCATCACAGGGCAGTCACACTAACATGGCGAATGACAGACATATCGTACCTGGTGAGGTGTGGCATGGGTGCATAGGTTATGTTGCAGAAGCAGTTACCCGACAGCAAGATGTAGACTAGCCTTGTGTAGCCTGCTGTGTGGAACTGCAGTGTGACACCCTACAGAGTCAGCTATGACTGGTGTGTTGTGAATGTTATAACACACTATTGGCTGTATGTGGTGGGCACACATGAGTCTGTGGGCTATAAGCTGGTGATGTTGTCTTCCATGATGGGGGCTACCTCTGGTGCCTACAGTGAGTATGGAGACGTACTGCACAGGTTGTCCTCGTAGGTGTGGCCAGTGGTGTAGATTATGTGAGACTATGTGATGGGTGGGGTGTGTTGCGAATGTTACACATCCCCAAATGACTGTCAGGTGCAGTCAGGATTGGCGACAGCATTACCCCCAGCCAAAGCTATCAGCCTCCTGTCCCCAAAATGAGGAACATTAGCCCTCATACAGTGTGACAAATGGGCGAAACGTGGAACACTTACAACTGGCTTACTAACAGCGTCTACTAGGAAGGGCATATGATGGCTAAAATAGGCTGGTTTTACGTATAAAACAGATATTCCAATGAATTAATATGATTCTCATCTATCTAGCCATGGCTAGCAGGTAAACTATGTACAACAATGAATGTGTGACAGACCCTTCCAATGTGGAACCTTGAGGAACATGCACCTTTTAGAACCACAAATGAGGTACGTTCCCCATAATGAGGTACACCTGACAGCTATGGGCCCAGCACGGCTGCAGATGTGCATCCCCCACAGGCTGTAGTGTCGTATGTTGGGAAGTGAGCATTGAATGTGTCATAGCCC
>NC_056733.1:1447596756-1447599256 GCF_019279795.1 Protopterus annectens
CATCAATTTTGCAGGCCATCTGGCATGCAATTGCCTCATGGACAAAGACAACCCTCTCCTCCTACCCCCCAACACTACAACCTGTGAGAGATGCACTTAAATAGCCAAACTGGAAGCAAAGCTCTCTTCACCCAAGACTGGACTAGATAGTCAAAAGGAGAAGGTAAACACTTGTACCACACCAGACTCCTCACATAGTCCCTCAAAACCTATACCACCAAAACGCACACATAGAAACGCAAAACTCACACCTACATTCGCGGAGGCTGTCAAAGAAAACCTGCCCAAGCATCAGGGACATGCAAAGCATAAACGCAAGCAAACTCCACCCCCCAACACAACCCAAATGACGCATAGCCCACAAAGTCAGTGTGCCACTCAACCACAGCCCATAAGGCGTAACGCACTACAACACTCTAGTCATAGGTGACTCTATAGTCAGGCACACAGATGTTCCACTCACCAGGCTAAACAAGGAGAAAGTTACTGTCAGCTGCCTGTCAGGTGCCAGGATCCGCCACAACGCATGCACTCAGGTCACTCCACAATAAGTACAAATATGACATTGTCATTGTCCATGTTGGTGTGAATGACCTGAGACGTAACTCCCTGGGCTACATGAAAAGAGACATTCAGGAGCCCTCCGATCTTGTATCCCAGGCAGGTATGACCCTAACCCTGAGTAGCATCCTGCCATCACCCAGAATGATACCACAGTACAAGGACAAAATGATTGACTTCAACAATTGGCTAAGCTTCTGGTGTCATTCTAAGGGGATCCAGTATTTGTCTGCCTGGGATGACATTATCGGCAGACCACGATGCTTTGCCAGAGATGGCCTGCACGTGTCACCCTTAGGATTCTGGATACTGGTTAAGGTTCTTGCCACCCCTATAGTACCTTTTTTAGGCAAGGTTCAAATGACAAATTCACCACCATAACAGGTACAAGCAAGCAAAATCTGAGGGTAATGCTACTCAATGCTAGAAGTCTAAACCTCAAAATGTACTCACTCCGGGCACTCCTTAAAATGGAGACATTGACAATCTGTGCAGTGACAGAGACCTGGATCAAAGCTCCAGGGAGCACTTCTGCATTACCAGGCTACAATTCATACCACACCTTTTGGCCACCTAACCCAGAACGAAGCACTAAAGGCAGAGGCGTGTCCATATTCATTAAGGATATCCACACCTCCACGCTAGTTGCACAGCATAATGCATCCGAGATTATCCAAGTGCAACTAACTCTGGGCAAGACCGCAATCCAAATTGTAGCTTGCTACAGACCCCCCACCATGCCCCAGGATTCACACTCCTCATTTCTTAATACACTGGAAAGTATTAGGGTACAACCCAACACCATAATAATGGGCGATTTCAACTACCCCAACATTAACTGGGAAAACTACTCGTGTACCAACTCTTTTGCTCAAAGTTTTCTAGAATTCATAAATTCCAATGCCTTGGATCAACTTATTCACACCCCCACCAGAGGCAGCAATATCCTAGACCTGGTCATTACCAACACGGGAAACCAGTGTTCCACACCAGAGGTCAGTTCCTCGTTGGTCAGATCCGACCACAAGCTAATCAGCCTAGACATCCACATCCCACCCCCACCCCCAATTAGGGAAACCATCGTAAAAAACTTCTCCAAAGCCAACTTCACACTTCTTAAGACAGAAGTGGCAAACTTCATGACACCCATGCAGATGGACAATAGAGGTATGATTGCCGAATCCTACACAAATGTACTTTATAAGCACTTAAACGAGTGTACGGATCATGCTATCCCTAATAGAACCAAGATGTTATCCTCCAAAAAAAGGAAGCCAATCTGGTGGTCCTCTGCCATTAACAAACTCTACAACAGAAGAAAGAAACTGTTGCAAAAAAGAGTAAAATCCCATGACTGGAGGAACTCCCTGGTCAACCTCAGTAAGAAGCTGAGATCCCTCATAAAATCCTCCAAAGCTAGTTACGAAAACAAAATTGCCACACATTCTAAAGACAACCACAAAGCATTCTATAGCTATGTCAGGAATCTAAATGGGAACACACAGATCTGCTCTGAGTTACAGCACAATGGCACTAAATATAGAGAACCAACTGATGTTGCCAACATCCTAGCAGATAGGTTCAGTGCTAACTTTACCCCCCTCTCACCTCCTGGAGGGCCCATTTCTGTACCGGAAGAATGCGAAGTTCCTATAATCACAGCTGCACAGGTAAAAAAACACACTTTCCAAAGCCAAGAACACAGCATCCATGGGACCTGACAATATCCCAGGCTGTGTTCTACACGAACTACAGAATGAACTGGCACCCTACCTAAGTACCATGTTCAATCATAGCCTCACCTCAGGCTTTGTACCCACTGAATGGCGCACCACGACGGTTATCCCACTCCACAAAGGGGGAGCCACGACGGACCCCAGGAACTACCGCCCCATTAGCCTGATGAGCCTGGTCTGCAAGGCCATGGAATGTATCATCG
>NC_056733.1:1447604256-1447619256 GCF_019279795.1 Protopterus annectens
CACATAAACCAGGAGGAGTTGCTTGTAGTTTTTCTAGCTATGAAAGCTTCTCAAACCTACCTATTCCTAAGAGCTCTGCAAATCTGAAAAGACAGTACTACAGTTATGTGGTACATAAGCAAGGGGAACTCATTTCTATCCCCTGTGCAATCTAGCAGTAAAGATTTGGCTCCTGGAACAACGTTACTTGCCACTGATGGCATCCTACTTCCTGTATCAAAACAATACCTTAGCAGATTCTTTGAGCTTGGACATTCTGGATCCCAACGGATGGATGTTAAAAAGGGAAATTTCCTTGATCTCGCCCTTCAATGTGGTCACCCCAAATCGGGCAGTTTCAAAGGTTATGCTCAAGAGCCCAACAGACAGGGACATGGAGAACAGATACCTTCTCATTCAAATGGACTTAACTCTTTCTTTATGCCTTCCCACCATTTCCCCCGATTCCTGTGTTACTGATAAAAGTGAAAGTCTTGACAGACTGTGCATGATACTCCTAGCCCCCCTCTTGCTAAGGTAAGATTGGCTCTCCCTCCTCTTGACCCTCAAGGTGTGTGTGTGTATGTGGGGGGGGGGGGGTGATACTTCATCATCAAAAGTAATAGAGCTAGTCAGCCAGATCATTCATTCTCACCTTATCCTCAAACTAACAACTTGGAGGATTGTTTTTTGGATTCAAATACTTAAACCTGTTGTACAGAAGTGCTATCAATCGTAAGAGGCAAGAAAACCAAGTACCAGAAAATCAGACTTATCCAACTAGAGAAGGTTTTCTCTTTGGTGCAAGAATAAATTTATCATTCACCGACAGACATAAACCTAGTGTTAGAATACATGTTAGGACTAGTTCACCAGAGACTTTCTTACTCCACTGGTAAGGTACATGCTTCAGCTATCTCTGGTTGCTTTACCTGCTTTCTCCTCAGCTATTCTCACCCCACAGGAAAATTTTCTTAAAGGGGTCATACATCTCAGACCCCCCAGCAGAAGCCCTGTCCCTTACTTGTGATTTAAACTGTATCTTTGATAAACTTACAGTGTTAAGTTGTCAATCTCGCCTTCATTCTTGCTTGATGGGTTCGGAGCCGATCCCTCGGCTCCGACTCGGCACTTGCTAAGCTCGAGAGTCACTTTTACCAGCTCGAGGCAGCCCCATATCCCATGATGCAAGGCGGTAAGTACCCAGATCTCGTTTGCCGCTTCGCTTAGGAGGTCTTCTTTTTACCAGCTCCTGGTAAGTTGTTCACTTTTGTGAGAATTAAGCCCCTTTTTAGTAAAAAACCTTTTATTGATAGTTTTAAGTTTATTTTGTACCTTTTCTGACAGAAAATCCCTGTCTCCTTTAATTTTTTGTTAGTCAAACTTTTCCCTATCCCATCCCCCCCCTGTTAGGGTGTGTGTGTTGGTTTTATAGAATACCTTTTGGTATTTATTTAAGTTAATTTTGACTGGTGTGTGTGTGTGTGTTTTTCAGCACCATGTCAAAGGAGAGGGTCTCAGGTTTTAAGAAGTGTGACTCGTGCTGTCAGAAGATGTCTCTGACAGACGGTCACACTTCTTGCCTGTATTGTCTGGGCCCTCTTCACCTGCAGGACTCCTGTGCTATTTGTCACTCCTTCAGCCAGAGAGTCCTGCAGGAGAGACGGAATAAGCTGATTCTTAGGGGCCTTCTTAAGCCGGAGGGCTCTCCGGCTAAGTCGACTCCACCAAAATCAGCAAAACCTTCCAAGGCCCAGGCTTCTGTATCTAAGCCTGCGGCCTCGGCTCCGACTCGTACTGAGTCGAGATCGGCTCGGCTGGAGCGATTCTGGCTTGACAGCCTTCGGCACCGATGGCTATCGGTGCGAATCTGTATTGACCGCCGATGTCGGCTCCGATCGGTTCCGGCACCCATGTGGCACAGGCATCGGTGTCGGCTCGATCGGCTCTGACACCGTTACTTTGGTGGCTGTATCGGCTCCGGCTGGAGCCGATACATCGAGGCTTCCTGTCGGCTCCGAAGTCGGCTCCGACAGGATCTATAGTATCGGCTCCGATGGCTCATTCCAGGAAGAGGTCGAGGTCTCCTTCCTTGGAGCCGATACTTTCGGCTCCGGCTTCACCTCTTCTATCGGAACGGAGCCATCGGAGCCGATCTTCAAGGTCATCCAGGTTGTCAGATCATGACCTAGAGAGAGTGGTCAGTAGATTACTCAAGTCACAGGTACTAGCCCAAATGTTACACAGTCCGTCTCAACAGGCGACTGTTGGTCCACACCCCGTTACAGTACCTCCTTCCACTCTACCCCAGTGCTTGGAGTTGGAGTCTTCGGGAATGGTTACTGCTACTGCTGGGGGACGGATACCCGCTTCTGTTCCTTCAGCCTGTACCCTTATCTCCTCTTGAGACCTTCCTTAGAGGGATTCGGTGGTCGGGCTTCCATGGTCTCCTCCGAGGGGTGAGTGGCATCGGACCCTTGTCGAACCGCTCTTCCCTTGGAGCCTCGGCCTTGGTGAGCTCGGCTCCGACATCTGCCTCGGAGACTTCCCTTCGGTGGTCCCTGGAGTTCCTAGCTCTTGAGCGGGTTCTCTCGGATCTGCCTGGGAGGGGAGCATTCGAGGTGATGAAGAGTGTACTGGCCACTGGTATCAGTCAGCAGTTTGTTCCCGTAGCTCCTCCCTCTATAGTACCTGTTGACATCTCTGCCACTTCTCTTGCTACAGGACCCAGAGATCCTCCGCCTCAGGTTTCCCCATTGGGAATTTCCCCCTCTTCCGAGGATTCTCCTGATGTTTCGGGAGATCCTCCTAGGAAGAGGACTTGTAAGAGGAAGCATGTAGACTCCCGAGTCTGTCACCCGGATACTGACTTTGATGAGTCAGAGGGATCCCTAGATCCCCGTCTGAGGATGTCTCCTTCTCAGACATCCTAGAACTTCTGAAACAGAAGGGAAACTGGCCCACCAACAATCCCTCTGAGGATGAGTCAGTATACCTAGAGGCGTTTGGATCTCGGCCCTCCACCTCCTGGGTGTCTCCGCCTTTCGACCCCCTTATGCAGGTTATTGC
The DNA here is from genome assembly GCF_019279795.1 of Protopterus annectens. Taxonomy (NCBI): domain Eukaryota; kingdom Metazoa; phylum Chordata; order Ceratodontiformes; family Protopteridae; genus Protopterus; species Protopterus annectens. Next base: position 1,447,607,305 of record NC_056733.1, read on the forward strand.
ACGAAAGGCGTGGGCAGCTCCTGACTCTGTAGAGCCAGTCCCTAGGAGGCCTTCAAAATTTATCACTGCCCAGTGACAAACAATTCCTTACTAAGGGTGTCCCGCTGATGCCATGGTGGTGGCTGCGGCCACCAAAAAGGAACTTGCAGATCCTTCCGTGCCCGTCCATCCTCCTAATAAGGACTCTAGGACCATGGATAGGTACGGTAAGCTGATGTTTTCCTCAGCGACCTTTGCTATGCGTTCGCTGAATTACCTATGTCACTTCACCAGACTCCAGAGGGATATCCTGAAGGAGCTGGGAGAAGTAGTTCAGGATCCTACAGCTGCAGGGGCTCAAGAAAAATTGCTTCTCAGCTAGGAACCCTCAATTCCATTGCAAACTCCTCCATGCGGCTAATATCTTATGCTGCGGATGGAGCGAGTAGAGCCGCAGGCACAGGTGTGGCTCTTAGACGCCAAGCCTGGATGCGGCTATGTGGTTTTGCGGATCCCTTTAAGGCGTCCTTCACAAATTCTCCCTTTGATGGGTCAGCTTTGTTTGGCCCTCAGGTGAAGGAAACCTTGACCAGGTGCGAGCAGGACGGCAAGACTCTTTCTGCTGTTGGAGTCCGTTTTTCCACCCCTTCTAGGCCTTATCCCAAAGGACAGAAGGGTGGGAAGATGTGGTTCCGTAAATCCCAAGGAGTCACGCCGGATTCACGTGGTCAGTTTACCCCTAGAAGCAGAGGGGGTAACAATAACAGATGCCGCTCTAGAGGCAGAGGGGGTCCTAAGAACCAGGGAAACAGGGAGCCTCTCTCTGACAAGCCCTTTCAGCATCCCTGAGGTGTTGCCCGGCTGTCCCTCCTTGGAGGCAGTCGGGGGAAGATTATCACTGTACCCAGAAGCCTGGCATTCCCTCACTCAAGACAGATGGGTACAGTCGATCATATCCAAGGGTTACATAATTCCTTTCGAGGAAAGTCCCTTCCCCTCAAGTTCCCTTCCAGATGTACCACCCGGTCTAAGGGAGATTGCAGAGTCAGAAATCGCAAAACTACTGCAAAAAGAGCCATTCAGCCAGTTACAATAGACCATTCAGAGCCGGAATCTACTCAAGGTTCTTTTGGTCCCCAAAAGACGGGAGACTGGAGACCAATATTGGATCTCAGCAGACTCAACAAGTCTGTCAGGAAGACAAGATTCCGAATGCTCACTCCTCAGTCAATTCTGCCCTTCTTACAGAAGGACAACTGGATGTGCTCAATAGATCTTCAGGATGCGTACTATCACATCAAAATTCACAGACGCTCAGGAGATTTCTCCGCTTCGGCTGGGGTCCAGTCATTTCCAGTTCAGAGCCCTGCCCTTTGGTCTCACTACAGCCCCCAGAGTGTTCACCAAATGCATGGCAGTGGTCACGGCTCACCTGAGACGTCAAGGATTCCAGGTGTTTCCGTATCTCGACGACTGGCTCCTGTCAGCCACCACCAGGCATCAGCTTATACAAGCCAGGGATTACACAATAGACCTTTGTTCTCATTTGGGCATCTCAATCAACTTGAAAAGTCATCCTTATCGCCCTGCCAGTCTATTACCTTCATAGGCAAACTTAAACACTGTTCGGATGTCAGCTACCCTTACAGAACAAAGAGTTTCAGACATTCAGACTCATGTCAGGATCATTCTGGCCAGCAAGAAAATACAGGCCAGAATGGTTCTAAAGGTATTAGGTCTCATGGCTGCGGCCATTACTCTTCTTCCCTGGCTCGATTCTACATGCGCCTTCTTCAGTGGATGCTGTTCACACAGTGGTCATACCAGCAACTTCCAATGCGTCACCAGATTCTGGTGACACAGACATGCAAAGAGCATCTTGCTTGGTGGATCACATCGTCTCAGGTTCACCAAGGCAGGTGCTTTGTACCTCCATCCCCGATAGCCACTGTCACCACGGATGCCTCCCTGATCGGGTGGGGGGGTCATTATCAGGGCAGGATGGTTCATGGGACGTGGCAACCGTTCGAGTACCATCTGCACATAAATGTCCTGGAGATGAGAGCAGTGCTTTTAACGTTGCAAGCCCTCAACGACTTTCTTCCCGTAGGGACGATTGCAGTCCACACAGACAACATGTCTGTAGTTTGGTATATCAACAAACAGGGCGGAACCAAGTCCTACCCCTTGTGTCGAGAAGCGCTCAGACTTTGGCAATGGGCGATCTCCTCTCATCGGTTTCTGGTAGCAACGCATATCCCTGGGAAAACCAACATTATAGCGGACAGATTGAGCAGAGCTATACTCATGCCTCACGAGTGGTCTCTCAAGCAATCTATAGCGGAAGAGATTTTTCTGGAATGGGGTCGCCCATGTTGCGATCTTTTTGCTACTCCCCAAAACAGCAAATGTCCAGACTTCTATTGCCTCTTCCCTCTATCAGGCCATCCCCCCAGAGACGCTCTGACCCAGGATTGGCCCCAGGGACTTCTTTATGCCTTCCCTCCATTTCCTCTGATCCCTCAGGTGATCCAGAAAGCTACCGTTTTGAGAGCCAAATTGATTCTCATTGCCCCTTACTGGCCTCGACAAGTTTGGTTCCCGTTCCTCCATCATCACCTTTTGGTGCAGCCGTGGCATCTGGACCCAGTGCCAGATCTTCTGATTCACCAATCGGGTCAGCTGCACCGGTCAATCCCTTCTCTCAACCTCACAGCATGGTTGCTCCACTTCCTTCCTTAGCCAGGCTTCCTTTGATCTCTAACCCAGTTAGAGACATCATAGTAGCTTCACTAAAATCCTCTACCAGGAGGATTTACACAAGCAAATGGAAACATTTCTCTTATTGGGCTAAGGCCCAAAATATTGATCCTTTTACTGCCCCTGTTCAGGCAGTTCTGGACTTCTTAGCAGAGATTTTCATGCAGGCTCCTCTTCTTCCACAGTCAGAGTTCAATTGGCTGCTATTTCCAATTTTCATGTCGGGATAGCAGATCATAATATTATGTCCCATAGGCTCTGCAGGGCCTTCTTGAAAGGAATTTTCCTATTAAAACCTCCAATCAGGAATCCTCCTCCTCAGTGGGATCTAAATTTAGTGCTGACATCCTTGATTCTTCCCCTTCGAGCCAGCTGTTTCTTGTTCCTGAAATATCTTTCTTGGAAAACGTTATTCCTAGTGGCTATTACATCTGCCAGGAGGGTGTCTGAACTTCATGCTCTTCGGTTCGACCCCTATTTGGTTTTTCACAAAGACAGAGTATCTTTGAGAACTAACCCAACCTTTTTACCTAAGGTCGCTTCAAAGAACAATTTGAATCAATCCATTGATCTCGGTATTTTTCCTAACTATTCAGATAGAGCTGAACAAAAGCTACATTATCTTGATGTCCACCGTCAACTTAGATATTATTTGGACAGAACAAAAAATTTAGAAAATCTGATCAACTTTTTGTTTCCTATGCGGATAATAAAAAGGCCTTTCTGTTTCTAAAGTGACTTTGTCCAGATGGCTTTCTTCGGTCATCTCTGAAATTTATACGCTCAGGGGAAAACAGCTGTGCTCAAAACCTAAAGCACATTCAACTAGGAGCTTAGCTACTTCTACAGCTTTTCAAGCTAGACTTCCTTTGGACACTATTTGTGCAGCGCCACTTGGGCTACTCCTCACACTTTTGTTTCCCATTACAAATTGGACTTGGCCTCCAGGGACAGAGCCAGTTTTGGCTCTACAGTCCTCAAGAGTTTGTTCCATTGAGCCACCCAGGATAGAGGTGCTAGGGACTCGGTCCCATCAAGCAAGAATGAAGGCGAGATTGACAACTTAACATTAAGAAGTTATGTACCTACCATAACGTTCCATGTTAGTTGTCTTCTCGCCTTCTTTCTTGCGACCCTCCCTCCTTGCCCCTGGCCTGGACAGACCTTGTATAAGAAACTATTATGCTAAAGACCATTCAGACCTGGTCCTTTTTCCATCTGTAAGTTTCTTTCTTCCTTTGGGAAGTATTTTATGCTTGGTGCTATTGCCCTTTGTCAGCAAACGAGATCTGGGTACTTACCGCCTTGCATCATGGGATATGGGGCTGCCTCGAGCTGGTAAAAGTGACTCTCGAGCTTAGCAAGTGCCGAGTCGGAGCCGAGGGATCGGCTCCGAACCCATCAAGCAAGAAAGAAGGCGAGAGAAGACAACTAACATGGAACGTTATGGTAGGTACATAACTTCTTATTATCATGTTTGAGCCAGCATCTTCTGCTCCCCTAAATTTAAGATGTGTAGATGGAAGACTGCCATGGTTGGCCACGGTGGTGCAGCGGTTAACGTTGCTGCCTCACAGCAAGAAGCTCTCCAGTTCAACCCTCGGCTGGGGTGCCTTCTGTGTGGAGTCTGCATGTCCTCTCTGTGGTCGCGTGGGTTTCCTTTGGGTGCTCCGGTTTCCTCCCACATCCCAAAGACATGCTGTAGGTGAATTGGATACTGTAAAATTGGCCCTAGGCATGAGTGCATTGCGTGTGTGCCTTCTGTGGAAGGTTGGGCACCAGGTTGGCAACATGACACCGTAAATCTCCACGGTCAGTCATGAGGGGACAAGTGAAACGCTGTGGCGACCCCTAACCGGGAAAAGCTGAAAGAAGAAGTAGATGCACCACTGCCCTGCTCGTAGTCATCACTTTAGCCTGACTGGTTTCTGAGCTACAAGCCCTGATGTGCAAGGGAACCCTTCACTGTGTACTACAGGGTCAGGACATCCCTTGGAACTAATTCTGCCTTTAGGCCCAAAGTAGATTCATGTTTCGACTTGGATCAAGCAATTCTTTTGCCAGTGCTCTTCACTAACCACAGAATAAAGCAGAACAAATTTTGTACTCCCTGGATGTGCAGTAACAGATCAGGACAGGACAAAACTCCTTAATGGAGCAGCCAACTACTGGTGGCATTTGCAGAAGGAAAAGAAGTCAGACTATTTCTAAGTGGATAGTCAACTACATTACTTTCTGTTTCTCCCATCATGGCAGGCCAGTATCAACCTGTCGGGACTCACTCCACCAGACACAGTGCAGCAACCACTGTCTTTTTTTAAAAGTGTCCCTACACAGGTTGTTCTAGAAGCTACCACATGGGCATCCTTCCACACCTTTACTAAACATTACCATTTAGCCACTGACTGCAGGTTTGCTACTGCCATCCTAGAAAACCTGTTTTCCCAAGGGCCAACAGATGGCCTTCCCCCAAACTAGTAACTTTGGGAGTCCTCCAAGGGATTAGTAATTAATCTCCCCCATTTGAAGGTGATCTTTGTATTTTGTGCATGTTTTCCCCTGGTTCCATGCAGGGATATTGACTGCAAGTAGATGATTAAGCCGCTAACATCTGGAGTTGCTGAAGTTACCTTGGTGTGATATATTGTTCCTCCCTCAGGAGATGCTGGTTTTTGATCAGGCTCACTGTTCATCTACCATCATTCTGAAATCTAGGTGGCATTAGCAATTCCATGAAATTCTTTGTGGTAAAAGGAATTGGTGTCTGTTTGCCGATTTTAAATTCCTTCCTCCTTGACTTGCCTGCGGTGTAGTCTGCTTTTTGGATTATCTTCTTCAGTACCATGTAGGTACACCTTTGATGAGCTTTGATCACTCTGGATGTTCTTCGTGTTTCACTGTTGCAGTCATTACATTTGGGTAATCTGCTGGCAGGTTGCCCTCAGTCGGCCTGAATAACAAAGTCTTGGGTCCTGTGTCGGTTGCTGTCTCCTCTTCCATGATGTCAGGTCGTCAGGGGTATAAAACATGCAGCCGACGCCATTTTCTGTAGTCTTTCTTGCAGCGTGGTGCCCGAAGCAAAAGCAGTTCGCAAGTGCTGGTCGGCCAACTCCTGAAATTTTCGCATTTGAGTTTCAGAACCAAAGTCTTCAACTAAAGCTAAGTACCCTGTTGGGGAAACTTTTTCTTGCTCCTTACCAATGTCAGTAAAAGTAAATAATTGCATTACTTGTGGGAAGCAAATACCTCATAGGGATTTTCATTTGTACTGTATTCCTTGCCTAGGCCCAGATCATAACGTGCCTTGCTGTCAGTTTTGTGCTAGATTTAACCAACACACTAAGCGTCTTTGTATTTTTGCTTCAGAATATTTTGGATCCAGATTTAATTATCCTGAAATGTCGTCGGTTAGCAATCCGACTACCGGAGTTCACAAAAAACATAAAGAAAAAGAGACAGACCATTGAGGTCCAAAACCAACGAAGCTTGTCCTAAGCCAGTTGCCGGTATTCAGTGAGGCGCGTTCGCAGCCCCTGATGCCCGCTACTTTTGAGTCGCAGGCATCTATGAAACCCATGCGGAGTCTGGTACGCCGCAAGATTCTCCAAGTATTGAACCTGCGGATGTCTCTCCCTTGGATGGGTCCAGAGCCGCTGAGCAGGCACTGGCTTCTGAGGGTGTTTTCAAGCTTCAACATTTTTATATAAAACCTACGCCAACTTCAAAAACAAGATCAATAATATCTTCTAAGTCTAAAAAACAGACTCATGAGCCATGTGCTCAGGCCCCTATGCCTAAAATACAGATGATCAAAATGGCTGAGGGCTTAATTACCTTGATCAGGGGTTCCCAACCCCCGCCCCCCCTGCTAAGAGGCCTAGGTAAGACACTGATTTATGAATCTTCAGATCAGGTTTCTATTTCTTATGATTCCTCTTCTGATCTGGAATTTTCTATACCACCCTATGAGGATTCAGATGCAGAAGAATCCATCCCATCTGCATCTCCTCCTGAGGATTATTCTTTTGGAGAAACTTTGCATACTTTAAGGGAACATTTTCACTGGGAGAGTCAGGATTTCTCTGATTCAAAAAAGAGGCTTGGGGACTTCCTTCTTTCTCAGCATAGGCCTTTGACTATTCCTCCTGTATTAGACGTTGTTGGTGTTTTCGGAATCAAGCATGGCTCCTGATTCCCTACCTCCGGCTCCTAGTAAGCCAGACAGAAATTACAGGGTTCTTGACTCCCACAAATTTCTATTCAAAAATCCTGTTGCATCCTGAAACTATCTCACATGATCCCAAATGTGTAAAGGCCTCTACAGCCAAAAATCCTACCCCCTTATAGAGATTCCAGGGCGCTGGATAGATGTGGAAAGAAGTTTTATACGTCTGCAACCGTGGCAGTTAGGGCCTTAAACTGCCAGTTTCATATGCTTAAATATCAACAGCATGTTATGGGCTTATTGAAACAGAAAATGATGGTGATTTCTGATTGTGTGGAAATTAAAGAATTACAGGAATTATTGCATGCAGCAGAACAGGTTGGCAAGCATACTTTGCAAAGTGGTTTTGATTCCTTGGTGGCCTCTTGCAGGGCCACAGTTACTGGATCTGTGATTAGAAGGCATGCCTGGCTGAAGGAACAAAATCTGCCTGATCATGTTGAAGCTAAATTGTTGGATGCACCTTTACAACATGATACTCTGGTAATAAGGCAGAAGAGGTTTTAAAGAAAATGGAAGACAAAGCAAAGTCTATGCAAACTGTAAAAGATTTCTTACAAGTGCAGCCACCCAAATTCAGTAGGCACTGACCTACTAAAAATTGGTCCTATTCTGTGTCCAACAGAGCCTCTCAAGGAAAATCCAGGTGCTAAAAAGGCTGTAGATACCAATCACAGGGTTCTTACAGGTCAAAGCAATGAGGTGCCTCCACCTCCAAATCTGGAGGAAATAAAGCACAACCCTGCAGTAAGCAGTCTCAATGACATCACTGTACCATCGCAAAGCACTTATCTTTTAGCAGCCCCCTTGGGGGGAAAATTAACACTTCGTGCTCAAACTTGGCAGTTAATTACCCAGGACAAGTGGGTATTAAACATAGTATCCCAGGGGTACAGATTTCATTTCCATACTATGCCAATTCCAAACGGTTGGCCAGATCTGCCAAAAAATCAAAGGGCAGAGGCTCAGAAACAAGTTACGTCCCTCGTGGATATGGGGGCTATTCAGTCAGTACTAGAACAGGAAAAAGGACAAGGTTTTTATTCAGGACTGTTCCTGGTACCCAGAAAAGACTATGTCTGGTATCCATTACTAGACTTATCAATTTTGAACACATTCCTGGGCATTCCAAAATTCAAAATTCTGACTTTACAACAGCTACTGCCTATATTGGGCAAGAATGCTTGGTTAGTGACTCTAGACTTAAGAGGCATACATGCATATCCCAGTAAGGTAATCGTGCAGAAGATACCTCCGCTTCAAGGCAGGTTTTATGCATTACCAGTTCTCTGCACTGCCCTTTGGCTTATTTACTGCGCCCAGGGTCTTTACAAAGTGCTTGGCACCAGTAATTGCATTTTGCAGACAAAGAAGCCTAAATATCTGTCCTTACTTGGATGACTGTCTCATTCAAGCAGAGAACAAGGACATTCTTTTTCAACGTCTGGAATTTGTAAACAGGCTTCTAACACGCCAAGGGTACACAATAAACGAAAAGAAATCACAAATGGTACCCTCTCAAAAAATTACTTTCCTGGGTGCAAGCTTGAATACAACTGCCCAGATGGCTTACCTTACGCCAGACAAACAAAGGCAACTGACTATATACTTCAAACAGATGGCAACAAAAACCTAGTTATCTGCAAGACAAATTCTGCAGGCTTTGGGGTTCATGGCATCCTGCATTCTACTAATTCCATATACAAGACTGCATATGAGGAAACTTCAGTGGTACCTAAAAAGTTTATGGAGTCAACATTGTCACAGTCTGGAAACAATGATTCCTCTCATTCCCTGCCTACAACAGGAATTTCTTTGGTGGGCAAAGACATGTCACCAAAACAAGGGACTGTCATTCACTCTACCCCCTGCCACCCAAACCCTAACTACAGATACATCAGACTATGCTTGGAGGGGCCACCTGGCGTGGTGATGCATTCAGTGCATATGGAACCCAAAACAAAGGCATCTGCAAATCAACCAGAAGGAGATGCTAGCTGTTCAGAATTCCCTGACAGCCTTCAAGGACTTGCTTCATCCAGGACAACTACTGATAGACGGACACCACCATGGTTATGTGGTACATAAACAAGCAGGAGGGTACACATTCCTACCTCCTTTGCAGACTAGCCATGGCATTGTGGGACACAGCCTTGACTTACCAAGTACATCTTCAAGCTCATTTCCTGCCAGGAAAACAAAATACTCTGGCAGACGACCTAAGCAGAAATCTTATGGACCCTCACGAGTGGAAACTGGATCCACAAATCTTCAGCATGGTAACACAGAAATGGGGGAGCCCAGGCATAGATCTATTTGCTTCTCCCCAAAATTATCAACTGGACAAATTCTGCACAAGGACTTATCACAGACAAGCATGGAAAGTGGATGCCGTATCCTTCAGTTGGAAAAACCTATCAGTCTACGCCTTTCCTCCTCTGCCTCTTCTCCCCAAGGTGTTACTAAAGGTCAGACAGGAAAAAAACAAAAATGATCCTAATTGCTCTGGAGTGGCCTCGCCAGCACTAGTACCCAATTATAAGGAATATGTCTCAACTCCCTCCTTGGTACTTGCCTCAAATACCTTATCTGCTGTCTCAGCAGAACAATCAATTCCTGCAAACTCTGCTCGAAACTCTGAACCTGGCAGCATGGCTGATCATGTAATTATTCAAACAACACCTCTCAATAAACCTGTTATGTCATTTTGGAAGCCAGAAGGGCTAGCACTAGAAAATCTTATGCTGATAAATGGAAGAGATTCTGTGCTTGGAACCAAGCACAAGGAACGAACACAGCAAAACCAAATATCCCTCAGATTTTACAATACTTGACAAGGGCCTATCCTTCTCTTCAATAAAAATCCGTGCCCCTGCCATCTTGGCTCATTACAACATGGAGCATCCCATCTTCTCTCATCCTCTGCTAAAACAGTATCTTACAGGGGCCAAAAATTTAAGGCCTCCCAGAAGAGCACCAATTCCTGCATGTGACATCAATTTTGTGCTGGAAAAACTCAGCCTGCCACTTTTTGAACCAGCAACTACTGCGGATATAAATTTTTTTATCTTGGAAAACAGATATTCTTTTGGCAGTCACTTCAGCAAGAAGGGTTTCAGAACTACAGGCTCTCATGGCAGTGGAGCCTTTTATTATATTTTACCCGGACAGGGTATCCCTCAGGACCAATCCTTCTTTTATGCTTAAGGTGGTATACAGTGTGGCTCTTAACCAGACCATTCACTTGCCAACATTTTACCCAAATCCGCAGAACAAGGGGGAGCGGATTTTGCATTCATTGGATGTACACAGACAACTAAGATTCTACCTAAATAGGACCAAATCTCTAAGAAAGTCTGAGCAACTACTGGTAGCATTTGCTGCAGGGTCAGAGGGGAAGGCTATATCAAAGCAGACAATTTATAAATGGACAAGCCACTGCATTCGTTTCTATTTGGACCATGGTAAACCGGTGCCCAAGGGGGATCAGATCACATTCCACCAGGGCTGCCTCTACTTCAGCAGCTTTTCTCAGAGGGGTTCCAACCAAAGACATTCTAGAAGCTGCTACGTGGAGCTCTGTTCATACCTTCACAAAGCATTATCATTTACCTCTCCTCTCCAAATCCAGGGCAGGCTTTGCCACTGCAGTCCTGCAGGGCCTTATAGCCACTCGTAATGCTGTTTAGTTCCATCCTCTCATCTTTAGCTTTGGGATTCTACCCATATGTAATGACTGCAACAGTGAAACATGAAGAACATAGTGCAGTTGTGTACACTTGCCATAAATGTAGATGTTTGAGTATATTCACTGTTGCAGTCCAGGTTACCCACTCGCCATCCCCCTTTCTATACCTTTTCTTTCCTTCACTATACTCAAAAGCTTTTGTTGTGTATTTGCTTTTAGTTGACGGTAAAGTTTATGCTGCTAAAAGTGTATTTATATATTTACTGTTTTTATATATATATATATATATATATATATATATATATATATATATATATATATATTTTTTTTGCTCCCCATTTGGGGGGCACCTGACATCTGGGGCAAGAAAAACTGAATAAAATGGTATCGGCTGCATGTTTTATACCCCTGACGACCAGACGTCTTGGAAGAGGAGATGGCAACCAACGCAGGACCCAAGACTTTGTTATTCAGGCCAACTGAGGGCAACTTGCCAGCAGATTACCCAAATGTAATGACTGCAACAGTGAATACACTCGAACATCTACATTTATGGTAAGTGTACACAACTGTACTTTAGCTATCAACCGCACAGTAATAAGGATTTATATTTAGATATGACAATGTATTAATGCTTGCATAGGGAATAGTGTCAAAGCCCTTGGCCAGGTCTAGATATACTGTATGCAGGACATAAAACACTATCCACTGCTTTGGTTACTTTTTCAAATAAATTAATGGAGTTAAAGAGGCAAGATTTGCATTTGACAAAGCTAAATTGATGAAGGTCCATGAATAAGGGATGTTTACTGTCTAGATTAATGAGATCTGAAATAATGTGTGCCACAGCCTAAAGTATGTGGCTAGTGAGACTAATGGGTCTGTAGTTAACAGCGTCTGTGGTTGGCTACCCTTGTGTAATGGAAATACACTGGATGTTTTCCATGTTTCAGGAATATAACCAATAAAGAGCCTTAGTTTAAAGAGGTTAAGTAGTGCTTCAGAATGACCATATTTGGCGCTGATAATCAGCCAACCTGGTATGTTAACAGAGCCCATGGATGAAGTTTAGTTTTTGAGAGCACTGTGAGAATTTGTTCCATAGTAGTTAAGAAGGGTGGCTGGGATTATGGAACCTGTGGGCGGAATAAAGTTTTCACTGAATTTAACTAGAATATTAGCTATTTCCTTTGGGTCAGAGAACATGGTATTGTTGTGGACTAGCTCCAGATACTGTGTCATCCATTAGTCCTTAAGTTCCCCACGTACTTAAAGAAAGATTTGTAGTTATTTTGGTTTT